>NC_039364.1:121107104-121167205 GCF_003573695.1 Papaver somniferum
AAAAAAAAAAAACGCAAATCATAGTAGTGGGTGCAACCAAAAAAGAATAACCAGTAGCCCTTGTTCTTGCCCCTGTTATGATCGGAGTGTTATAATGACTTCAATTATAGGGAGGGGTTTTTGGAGCAAGGGAGTGGAAAGACACCAGAGAGTCCGTTGCTTAGCCACTGATGACAATAATGGTAAATGAAGATGGGGAAAAATAGAGAGCCACAACTAAAACTTGCCTCTCCCTTGATTTTCTTGCACCTTGTGCATCTCTCTTTCTCACCCACAACTAAAACTTCTTATTGTTTTTACTGCTCTGACGCGCAAACTCATCTTGTGCGCTCTCTTACTCTCTAACTTTTGATTCACAAATGATATCAAGCTCTCGATCTCACTTCTCGATAATAATTCAATTGCTCTTTTGTATCTCTAATTTGCGTGAAAAAATTGGTTGCTCCACCATATTCCCATTCTTTGCATTATTTCCTGGCTCGGGCATTCCTGAAAATTTTAATGTCCGGAGATTTTCTTTTCTTTTTGGGTGTAATTAGTGCTAAAGGTTAAATTATTCATCTTTCTCCCTTTTATGGAGTGGATAGATTTACCATAAATGTCCATTTAAGGCGCTTGATTAAACATCAAGTCTCTTGACAGACTGTGAATACCATTTTTCTAGTATCACAACCAAGTGATTTAAAATAATAAAACATCAAGACATAAATTAATATGTCGAGCAAATGATAAAATAAAAGTAAATAAAAGAGACATTCACACAAAGATAATTAACGTGGTTCGACAACGGAGTGTCTACATCCACAGGAAGGTAAAAGAAAGTTCTATTATGGTTTTGATATGTTACAAGGTTGATAAACTCCATTAAAGATGATGGAGTTTAGTGAGATTTCTTAGTAATGAAGGTAAAACGAAGGTATTGCGAAGATATAACGAAGGTATTACGAAGATAGAACGAAGGTAGTAATACTACCCAACTATTATTCCTCTCTTCAGAGGTAGTGGGTTTCTTACTCTTCCCTCTCTCTCTCCCCAAAAATATGTCCCATTCTCTTCCTTATCTTCCCCTCTTTATAGGGAAAAGGGATACTTGTTATTTACAAAAGTGACATTAGCTTAGTTTCTAAGCACTCTTAGAATTGATGCAGCGTGTCGCGTTGTTTTAACATTATCTTGCTTCAGCTTCTAATCACCATCCACGTGTCAATGTATTTTATGGTGTATACAATTTTCCCCTTTTCTTGAGGGTTGTTGATGAACGATCCTTGAAAAAAATCACTTCCACCTGGTTTGTCATTTGCATTGGTTGTTTCCTCCTTCTGCTCTTTGTTGGAAAGCTTTTGCGTTTTTTGTGGAGGGACTTGGTCTGACCTGCATCGGTATCAAAGTTGGCGAAGGTTCTTCACCTATTCTTCTCCGACTTGAATGATCTTCATCACCCAAGTCGGAGGTACTTCATCTGCTCTTGGTCGAGAGGCTTTTGTGCTCCTTGTGGAAGAATTTGGTGAAGAATATATCACGACAAAGTATTAATACTTGCCCTTATTCTTCACCGAAGTTCCGGAACATCCTGAAATAATAAAGCACGTACCTCGGTTTGATCCCTGTCAGCATCTAATTTTTAGTGCTTGGCTTGCCCCATGCATGCCACAAGTTGAAATAACTTTGTAATATCTGTCTCACAGTAGTAATTCGAATATCCCATCACTAACAGCTTTCGTATCACAGTGTCTTGTTAGCAGCATCCTCGTGTTTGTGACCGGAAGAGCACATCAACATCGGCTTTAAGCACGCTGGAGTTGTATGTACACCTTTCATCATCCACCACGTGTACAGAAAGAGACACGTGGAAGGCATGCAAAACATGATAGCAAGCATCTCATCAGAAGATGCCACCGGTCAGCAGATCCGACGGTCAGGGACAGAGGATCACAGATGTATGATGGCTCAGAGGAGCACCAGATAATACCCCTTGGGTGTTAATACACCCAATCCCGAGGAAGATCCCAGATCAACGGCTGAGAGGAAGTTTGACTGACACAGATGTGACCAGACAAAGAGACACTTGCCTGACACGAGCAGACATCCATCTACCCGCATTAAATACCAAAGAGATATACACGTGTCAATCAGCTCGTGGAAGAGGCGAGGATAATCCTTCGTATTCAAGCTCAGGCCGCAGCATATGCCGAAGACCTCTGCGTAATGGGCACAAAGCACAAGAAGATAAGATTACAACGGCACCTCATAAGTAGGACCCACGTTCCAACCCTATAAATACCCCTCTCCACTAAGAGAGAAGGGGTCGACCAATCCAGAGAAATTATAGGAGAATATAGGAGAGAGAAATAGGAAGAGTAAGTAATCCCCCCACTTCCGCAGACCTATGTATACTCTAAAGTCATTCGACTATCTTTGTAATCATTCAATACATAGTGAAACACCAGCCCCGTGGATGTAGGCCTTAGTGCCGAACCACGTAAATCTTTGTCTTATTTACATTTCATCACCTTACATTCAGCGTTGAACTTCATGTGCTTTACATTTATACTTGATTCTCTGTTTATTCCTTTATACGAAAATTATTTATGATAATATTCGACTAGACAATGACAAGCTCGAAGGCTTCGAGTCGATGAATCGATATAATCATCCCCTTTACACATACAGTGTACAATTCTAGAATTAGACTGTATGCGAATGTTGTTTGTGAACACGTGGATGGCTTCGTGATTTATGTGTTCACAATTTGGGGCTAGAAACAGGGACTTTGTCCCGGTAAAAGATTTATCTTATCCTGTGATTTCACCTTAAACGCGCATTATGGTTGTGCCCTATTCTGGGTTCAGCGTGCTTTCAAAACCTTTTTTATTCTGGGTTCAGCGTGCTTTCAAAACCTTTTTTATTCTGGGTTCATGGTCTTCATTTTCAAAAACGCCATTTCAAAGCAGACACATCCACGACTATCTATCACAGATTTGCACGTGAGGCGTTTTTCTATTAAAACTAAGACTTAATAATCCAGATTCATGAGTTCTCGCGACGGATTTGCCTTTTCAAGAGTTTTCCTTTTCAAAAGTAGTCTGAAAACAAGGTCCATGATTGTTTATTAGAGGATTTGTATTGCGAAAACTAGACCGATGGAGTCTTTATGTTTCTCTTTTATTAAGGCCCTTGGGCAGCTCATTTCCTTCTATTCCAATAATTTTGCGGATACGAATGGCACTAACCCGATCCTCGTGGATATCTTTGGTTCTCTTTATTTATTCCCCTATGCAGAAAAAGACTAAAAATGGAAAAGATACTAGAGGCAGGAAAAACCAAAGCCTCATCAAAGGAGACACCGAGGATTACCCCGGTCATGACCCGAAGAAAGCAGAAAGGAGACAAAGCTAAAACAGCTACTCAGAGACAGGGTGCTGCGGAAATCACCTCGTCTATGAACACTAACTCCATTGCAGCCGCGACTCTCAAAGCAGCAGATACAAAGAACAACGCAACCGTTGTGGCCCTCCTGGCTACAGAAGCTAACAAGACTTTGGTTTCAAACCAAATCCATCAACAAAGAGAAGGGGTGGAAGAATCTATGACACATCGGCCCGCACATCCACCAGTCTTCGGAATGCCGTCAACCAACGGTCAGAATCAAACCATACCAGTGGTTTTAGTACCGCGGGTGGAAGCTCAACCGAGGGGACCAAACTTGGAGATACCAACAATTGAAGTTGATCCTCTGCCACCCTTAATACACACAGTAGACGAAGGGGGAACTATGGCCGTAGGGGTACAAGCCGGAACTCCCAATCAGGGATCAAACCAGTCCCACCGACTGATGGTAGAGCTCGAAGAATTGAAAAAGAGCCAGCAGGTCTACGCAGATGCCGTAGCTCTTCTGGCCAGGGAGAACCAAGACTTGAAAGATAGGATTGCCCAAAGCACGAAGACTAGCCAACAACTGGACGAAGAAAATTCTAAAGCACCAGAGACTAATCGAGACCGAAGAATTATCCTAACAAACGCCGCTAGGGTAAGCAGTGCATCCGATCCGGAATATGCCGCCGAAGACTTAGACTATTATGACAGTGAAGTTCGAAGAAAGAAACGCTCAACTGAGCATGAGAACGTGGGATATTACCGCGCAATGGAGGAGCTGCGTGATGAGATGATGGCTGAGATCAGGCAGTTAAAAGCCAGATAAAGAGGAGGAAGGCTTGAAGAGGTGATGAAAGAAGCTAACTCCACGCCCCTAACTCATCGCCTGGCAAATACCCCCATTCCGAAAGTGCCCTGTCCCAACTTTTGAATGCTATGACGGATCCAGTGATCCCGCGGCACATATCCGGTATTATAATCGTATCTTAGCCCGATGGAGTCAAAACGACGCCGTCCTCTGTAGGTATTTCCCATCAAGTCTGAAGGGATCGGCTTTGTCTTGGTTTTACAACCCGCCACCTGATTCCATCAACTCCTACGATCAACTCGCAGAGAAATTCTTGAGAACCTACATGTACAACAAAGCTGTCAACACCGGAATGGATAAACTTTTTTCTCTGGCAATTGGTTACAAGGAGAACACGAGGGAATACACCAACAGATGGCACAAGATCTGCCAAGCCATAGGGAGTGTGGATCCCGTAGTACGCATCAATTGCTACAAGTGGGGATTAGACCGAATGAGTCCACTATTTGTTGAGATCCACGGAAGCGTACCTAAGACAGAAGGAGATCATCGAATAATTATTGAGAAGTATGCTCGTCTTGAAGAAATCCAGCGTGAGAACCCGAGGGCACAAACGCAGAGGTCTCACCGTACCAATTCCGCAGAACAAACCAGTGGGGCCAAAAGAAATAACTCAGTGGAACGACCGCACGAAGATAGGAAGGAACGAAGAGATGAACGACGAAAAGACGATCAAAAATTCGAAGATCAGGTTTACACGAAGCTCAATGCTAGCGACGCTCGGATCTTGTGAGAGATCAAAGGAAGGGAAAATTTGGAGTGGCCGTGGTCTAAGGGAAAACAGCCCCCAAGGACCGAGAAGTCTAAAGATTACTGTGAGTATCATTGCTTCAATGGACACCAGACCGAGAAATGCAAAAACCTCAAAATAATGATCCAAAAATAGATTGATGCTGGCGAACTCAAGCAATACATACGAAAGGAGCTCACCGAGGACAGATCCAAACGAACCAAGCAAGTCCAACTTCCAAAGGGAAACCGCACAATCAACACCATCTCGTGTTCCGAAGCCGCAGGGCCCTCACTTACAGCGCAGATAGGAAAGAGGCTACGAAAGCAAGACCACTGCGAATTATATAAGATTGATGGCGTAGAGGTGGACGAGCACGAAGAGTGGATGGACGCACCTATCATCTTCGATACTGAAGATATCGAAGAAGATATGGAAGACCAATAACGATCCCTTGGTCCTCACACTACCAGTGGCCGGATGTAACCTCAAAAAGATCCTCATCGACGGGGGAAGCTCAGTGAACGTTCTATTCTACGACGCCTTCAAACGGATGAAGCTCCATGATGAAAAACTGATGACCTCTTATTACACCATCTACGGGTTCAACGGAGCGCCCACAAAGCCATTGGGAGACATCGTGTTGCAGGTGAACGCCGGTCCCATGAAAGTAGAAACACTATTCAGCGAGGTAGACGCCCCATCCCCCCTATAACGCCATTATTGGACGAAAGTGGGTACATAAACTCAAGGGAGTGGCAGCAACTTACTACCAATATCTCAGGTTCCCTACACCCGAGGGAGTAATGGAAATCAAGGGAGATCGGGTCTCTGCAAAAGAGTGCCAGGCCACTCAGGATCGTATCAACAACGAACAGGAAGAGCAGCGAAAAACCCGAAGGATCAAAAATAAAGAAGCTGCGAAAGAAAAGGCCATAGACCTGTTCCTCAAGAAAACCGCAGGGAAGGGATTGACAAAGGATGATAATGTCCTTAACACAGAAGCAAGTACTTCAACATCCAACGAAGGACAGAAACATACCAAATAGCAATTAAAGAACGTCCCAGCCTTGGGGACCCGAAGCCGGTGTTCACACCAGTGGAGCCCGTAAAAGAAATCAACATAGGAACGGAAGAAAACCCGAAGATGATCAAAGTAGGGACCATAATGGACGAAAAAAGAGAAGATTCCTTAACCAAATTACTTAAAGAATACGCGGTTGTATTCGCCTGGAAGTTAGGAGATATGCCGGGGATTGATCCGAAAATAATCCAACACGAGCTGCGCATCAAACCAGGCACGCCACCTTTCAGGCAGAAAATAAGAAAAGTTGCACCAGAGTATCATAAGGAAGTAGAAAAAGAACTTCGGAAACTACTAGAAGCAGGCATCATCAAGGAAGTAAAATACCCTACATGGATCTCCAACATGGTCGTCGTTCCTAAGAAGAATGGAGGGGTTAGGATATGCATCGACTTTACTAACCTCAACAAGGCATGTCCAAAAGACAACTATCCCCTACCGAGCATAGATCAACTGGTTGAAGCATTGGAAGGGTACGAAGAGCTGTCATTCATGGAAGGATATTCTGGTTACAACCAAGTAGCCCTGGCAGAAGAAGATCAACTACACACAGCATTCTACACCCCGCATGGCCTTTATTGCTATACTAGAATGCCCTTTGGACTTCGAAACGCAGGGGAAACTTACCAGAGAATGGTCGATGCTATCTTCAGGACATGGATTGGTAGTACCCTATATGTCTACGTTGATGATATGCTCGTCAAAAGTAGGCTGCGCAAAGATCACCACCAGGACCTGAGAGATATTTTCGAAGCAATGAAGAAACATCACATGAAAGTAAATCCAGAAAAATGCACCTTCGGTGTCACCTCAGGGAAATTCCTCGGATATCTGGTAACAAAAAGGGGTATTGAGGTAGACCCCGCGAAGATTTAGGCCATAGTGGAAATTCCATCTCCGAAGAATTTAAAAGAAGTGCAAAAGCTCAATGGGTCCTTAGCAGCCTTGGGCAGATTTATTGCCCGATCCTCGGACAAATGCAAACATTTTTTCAATATTCTCAAAAATGGGAGTAAGTTTGAATGGACCGCAGAATGCGAAGAAGCCTTCCAAAGAATCAAGGAACACCTGGCTTCAATTCCAATCCTACAGAAGCCTGATCCTGATGAGGTTTTGGAATTGTACATAACAGCGACAGAAGACGCAGTTAGCGCAGTGTTGGTCAAAACCAATACGAAGATAGAACAGCCTATCTATTATGTCAGCAAGACCCTCAATTCTGCGGAAAGGAATTACACGAAGATCAAACAACTCATCCTGGCATTAGTATGGGTTACTTAAAAGATGAGAACCTATTTCCTAACTCACTTCATTCGCGTCCCATGCAAAGCACCACTGGAAGCAGTCCTCAAAAGCACGGGAAAATTAGGTAGAATAGCCAAGTGTAACACCCACCTGGACCAGTTCAACATCATTCATGAAATTCAACATTCCCAAAAATCCCAAGTTTTGGCGGATTTCTTAGCAGACTTCCCCTGGACAACGATGAAGAGATTAGGGGAATACCAGAAGCCGACGAGGAAAGCAAGGATCCAGTTGATGTCCTCGAACCCGCGAGTCAAAGACAATGGGAAGTCTTCGTTGATGGTTCCAAAAATAAGGAAGGGGAAGGAATAGGCATTGTCATCACCACCCCAACTGGAGAAAGGATCGTACAGGCACTCAGGTTAGAATTCAAAGAGCATACTTACAACATCGTCGAATACGAGGCAGTCGTACATGCCCCCCGCTTAATAATAGAGATGGGGGTAACTGATGTAAGACTGACAAGTGATTCGCAGCTTGTCATACGGAAAATAGGGCTCGAATACAATGTGTACGACGACACCCTCTCAGCTTACATGGCCTTGGTTCAAACATTGACATCACAAATTCCGAACATCAAGTTCCGGCACTTATGCAGAAGGGATCTCAGGCACGCGGATGCCCTAGCATATATATCATCCATGATGAAGGACAAGAGTATCGAAGTTATCAAAATAACAAGGGTATACGATCCTTCGATTGCATCACAATTTTCCTTTGCTACAAATCAAGATACAGTGGAAGAAAATATCGAAGATCAGGTGGGAGAAGACATCCGTGACGATTTTGACGAAGAAGATATCCTGTCAAGAGCAAATCAAGATGAAGATTTTAACAACGAAGATGATTGGAGAATGATGATCCATGCGCTTCTCAAAAATGGAACCTTACCCGCGGATCACAAACAAACCAGGAAAATACTCTCCAAAGTAGGAAGATATGATCTTCGGGATGGGATCATGTACAAGAAATCTTTCCTCGGACCGTTACTACGTTGCTTATCCAGGAAAGAGGGGCATCGAATTCTAAACGACATCCATTATGGTGACGCAGGGAATCATAGCGGCATGAGATCACTAGCCGACAAAGCAAAAACGCAAGGATATTACTGGCCCACAATGATACAAGATGCTGCAAGAATGTCCCGACGATGTGAAGAATGTCAGTGTTTCGCCAAAACGATACACGCACCAACAACAACGTTGAATTCTGTGGATAGCCCGTGGCCATTTGCAAAATGGGGCATAGATATCGTTGGGCCTTTCATCGAAGGATCAGGGAAAAGACGATTTTTGATAGTAGCCACAAACTATTTCATTAAATGGGTGGAAGCCAAAGCTTTAGCCAGGATCAGAGACGTGGACGTGTTTACTTTCATATTCCAAAACATTATTTGCAGGTTCGGCATACCAGCGGAAATCGTGTCCGATAATGGTAAACAATTACAGGAGAAAAACATAGACATGCTCTTCGACACTTTCAAAATAAGGAAAAACAAGTCCACCCCCATATACCCTCAAAGCAACGGACAAGCGGAAGCTACTAACAAGACCCTCGCCCTTATCCTCAAAAAGCAATTAGACGAACACAAGGGGAGATAGTGTGAACATCTACACAATGTATTATGGGCATACAGGACAACACGAAGATCTGCCATTGGGGAGTCCCCATTTCTCCTCACTTATGGAGCTGAAGCAGTCATCCCAACAGAGATCCTCATGCCAACCACAAAGACCGAAGCATGGGAGAAAAATCTCACAACAGACATGATGTTAGAGAGACTGGACGACCTGGAAGAAAGGAGGGAAACAACATTGCAAAAGATGGAAAATTATCAACGGAGACTAGCGAGAGAGTACAACAAAAAGGTTAAGCTTCGAAATTTTGTAGAAGGGCAGTATGTGCTAAGAACAATCCCGCAGTATCAACGAGAGAAGAAATGGGGAAAGTTAGCACCTACATGGGGAGGACCTTTTATAATACACGACATTGCGGGAAACGGTTCCTACTATCTTCGCAATCTGAAAGGCGAGGTCCTCCGGCACCATTGGAATGCTAAATGACTCAAACCGTACTACCCATAGGAACAGCGCAGCTTTGCATCTGCGTGAAGAATACCAGAAGAAGAAGGCAGCGTAACCGCTTTACATGTTTCTATCTCTGGACGAGGAGCAGCAGGCCTCAACCTATCAATCAAACGAACTTTTTGGGAAATCTTCAAGCAAACGAAATGGTCAAAAGGCCCGCTGGGTGAACACATGTACATTACATAATAAATTAACAATATCGGGGAAAGTAGTTAATCTACAATCTCTCAGGGCTCCCCTATCAGTGTCTATGAGTGTAAGACCAGGGGGGAGGCACCCATCAAAAAGAGATACCCAACCAATTTTAAGGCAGCGGGTCGACGGAATGGCTGCATGTAAATATTTCAAATAAGCATTCCATATCCTAGAACGCTGCCTCGGCCCCCACCATTTGGGAATCCTCTGGCCCAGGATTCGTCAGCGGGGTGACAGGTCTGAAGACGATCACGAAGGTATTTACCTTCGGTATCGCACCCAAATACTCTCAACTTTTTATAAAGCAAGTTATTTCTAGTTTAACACTTCACAATACTTAAAATAAAGATGAATTGATAACGCAGGTATGCCAAAAGGATGATCCATTTCATAAAGATTTGATTACAAGTTCAGCAAATAAGATAAAGCAGGAAACACATCAAAAAATGATCCGAAATTATATAATCAACAAGGATCAACTTTATATGACTAATAAAAGAAATCTACTTGGACGATACAGCTCCATCAACAAGGTTGTCTCTGCGAGATGAAGGTACGCTACCACCTGAAGAAGGCCCAGAAGAACCAGGCAAGGGCGCCGGAAGGGGACGACGCGGATAATTCTTGACAAGACCATGTTCGACTTTAAGATCAAGTTCAATCTTATCTAGGACTTTGTTGGTCTCCTCAGCCGACTGACATCGAGCTTTATAAGTGATAACAGCGGTCCGCTGGTTGGCCTGAGACAGCAATGCAGATAGGCGTTCCGCCTCTTTGGAGGCAATCTCCGCTGCTTCCTCACGAGACGCGGCCAACCCTTTGAAATAGTTGGTTTGTCCTTCCTGCTGCACTAAGGCAGATTGAGTTTTTTTAAGCTCATCATTTGTTGCGTGAAGCTGTCCCTCGAGTGCTGAAAACAAGAAATACCAAGGGGTTAAAATGAAGAAATAACAGAATCACACTCGATAAAACGAGGTTATACCTTCGACATTATCCGAAGCCTCTTCATACTCATTAACAACTGCGTCCCGAGCCTCATCAAGAAAGTCATATTCGTCGGATAGTTTCTTATAATCCGTGTGAAGGTTCGTAAGAGCAAATTGACTCGCGTCTAAGTCTACCTGCTTCATTGAATCCAAGTGACGAAGATGGTTGACTTCGTCATTCATCTCCCCCATCCTTTTATGGAGTCGATACACATTCACTTCAAGATCTCTTTCAGATTCCACTTGGCGAGCAACATCAGCTCGAGACGCTGCTAGGGCTTTACTAAGAGCACCAACCTCAGCCCTAGTATTATCTCTTTCCTCAGAAAGATGCAGCATACTATCCCTAACCCCGGGGCCTAAGAAAGAACGAGCCTGTTTGTAACTCTCCTTCCAAAAAGCGCACTCTAGCCTCTAAGTCCGAAGCATGTCCTCGAGCATCACGCAGGTTGTCACGCGTCCATAGCAGCGTCCCATTAAACAGATAACGGTCATGATTGTACTTATTTTGCATATAAACCATCAGTGTTCGCTTTTCACGCCACTCAGCTGCTAAGGCGGTGTGCTCATCAGTACGAGCATTCCACTTTACGGCTTCGCTTTTCAACTTACCCACCAACTCTGCAATGCGGGATTTTTGTCGTTCCCTTTCTTTTCGAAGCCATATGAACTCGGGGACTCCACCCACTGAAGATAGGGTGGGGAGACTGAGACAGAACACCGGAGTACAAATAGGGAATCACGAGGAGTAAAAGACCAATAAAAAAATACGAACCTGTGAGGGACGATACATTTCTGCGAGCTTGCTCCAATTCGTTGCAGACTATAGCAAGTTCCGAACGGAGACTCTCCTTGGCATTACCCAACCGCTCCTTTTCCTTCAGGCGACCCTTCAGTTCACTTATTTCCATCTCGGCTGCAGATAGTTCTTCTTCTCTATGACGAAGCTTAGCCTCCAACTTTAAAGACTTTGCTTTAAAAAATTGGTATAGAACATGGTTACAATGTTCGCTCCTCATCATCTATGTCACAAACGACAAACATTATTATACCCAAGGGATCGGATATCGCGAAGAATACAATGTTCGTATATCATGAGGGAATCAGTACAAGGACTTACCTCTAAGACACACTGTTGGGGAAAACCATATTGATACCCATCAGCTATGGACATCATATCAGCAACAGAGGAGGGAGGGTCAACCACTAGGTTAGATTTTGAAGCTCTCAGATTCTTCTCCCACATCTCAGCAACGCGGACTTCAGAAGACACTTGCATCATCTGACGAGTATAAGCGTCAGAATTCTTCTCACCGGGGACCACTAGGGCAGGGTTGGGGAAGAACATCAGACTTTTCTTCTTAAGCCAAGCCAAAATGGCATCTTCGCCTTCAGGCATTAGCGAGTAAGGGAAATCTTCTGAAGGAGATTCAACCGCAGACTTCCCTTTGGTTGTTCTCCCCTCACTCGCGCAAGTCTCGACATCACCAGCCTCAGTATGACCACCGGCGTTTTCAGCCTGCTGACCGGTGGCATCTTCTTTACCAATATCCCCAAGCACATCCCAATCATCATTTGGGGAAAGCAATGAGAAGTCTTCGGTAAGACCCATGGAAGCATTCACATCAAAGGATTCCCCAGC
The DNA here is from genome assembly GCF_003573695.1 of Papaver somniferum. Taxonomy (NCBI): domain Eukaryota; kingdom Viridiplantae; phylum Streptophyta; class Magnoliopsida; order Ranunculales; family Papaveraceae; genus Papaver; species Papaver somniferum. The sequence continues at coordinate 121,119,374 of NC_039364.1, forward strand.
GGCATATATCCTACCGAAAGAAAATTCAGGGGAAATAACGGGAAGAGTACCCACACCAACAATATTATCGCCAACAGGGGCAGATCCACCCCCGCCAGTACCACCAACGGTAATATTGCCCTCAGACTCACCATCACCACCCGCGGCAATTCCTTCTTCACCATCACCACCCGCGACAACTTCTTCTTCACCATTACCACCTTCGTCATCAGGGTGAGAAGTGTCGGTACGCTCTTATCCATCGGAAATTTCTTCATCCTCAGCATACCCTTCGTTTACAGGACTCGTAACCTCCTCATAAACCTCAGCCTCACCGGTAACCACAGTAGAAGATTGTTTGGGTCCAAGTTTCTTCTTCTTCGACACCTACAAACCAGTACACATCCCCACAAAGGCTCATTTTTTCCCTCACTTCAAAAATGAAAATTATTTCAAGCAAGGAAAAAGGGGCAAATAGAATAAAGAATATAAGAAGAAACTATACCTTGGCAGCAACAACACTCTTCGTTGGATGGGTAGCACCAGAACCCTCCTCCTCATCTCCATCAACGACATCAAGAGCGTAAGGAAAATTCATGCCCGCGAAATTCGTACGCCAAGGACAGAAATCTCCATAACGAGCAGGAGGAGTTTCACGAGGCTTGCTGTTTTCAGAAGGACGCCAACCGCGCGGACCCGGAATCCAACCATAAGCCCAAGGACCAACTACCTCAATAACAGTAGCATGCCATTCATAATCATGGTCACGCTTAATCCTTTCACGAGCAGGAAAGAGTTTCTGTTTAGAAGATCCCTCAGTACCAGAAACATACTTCAGCTTGGCATCACTCACCTCACTCAAAAAACGAATTTCACCACAGGGAGCAGCAATATTACGAAGACTAACACTCCACGTCTTACGGTTTCTACTGTTGACATAATCCCCAAAAGAACTGTTAAAATTCCGAGGAGTGTACCACTCTCTCTCAGCAGGATTTGGAACATAGCAGGTCATCATAGTCTCTCCCTTGCTTCGCAGGTAACATTCCTTCAGTGAACGAAGATAATTCCCAGATAGTTGTGACACAGAACGATTATGAGTGTTCGTGGAAGAGCCTTCGCAACTAGCCAACACGTCATAATAAAAGGAGTCACCCGACTTATATAGGGGCAACATGAGACCCGCCTCGAAGGCTCCAACCATAGTCAACAGATGAAACTCGTCAAACTGATACTTAGCAAGGAGCTCGTAAGTGATATCATCGTCAGGGGCATAGAAGCGAACCTCAAAAGCTTGAAGTTCATGTTTTTCCTTGAACATCTCAAGGTCAATATGCTTGAAAGTGACTTTCTTCTTACCAACTGAAATGCTGCGTATCACGGGGAAAGTTTCTTCTTCGTCTGCGGAATCAGAAGTAAGACTCAATTCCGAAGCTTTCCTTTTAGAAGGAATATTTCTAGACGGATCAGCTGTCGACATAGTACCCTTGGAGTACTTCCCTTTGAAAGAAACCGCGGGAGGAGGCGGCAAAGATTTCTGCGGAGGCACTGAAGGAGGATCCATTGAACGAAGGGGCAGAACATCCAGTGTTTCAGTACGAGGAGGAGGAGCCTGCGTACTCCTAGAATCTTCACGAGGACGAGAAGGGGCGCGGTTAACAGCATACCTAGATCCTGAAGGACCCTTCGGCACATCCCCTTTCTTAGTAGGCACAACCTTCGCACCAGAGGAAGATGAAACCCTATGACCCCGAGGATCCGATTGCGAAGACTTGTAAGGACCTTCCCCAAGTGGAGATCTGTCAGAATCTCGACGCGGAGGGGATCTTGGCGGACTAGACGGCGGGGTTTGGTAAGGAGCCCGCGGACAATCAGACATATCTACAAGGAAACACAAAAACAGTTTAAGAAGAATACGAGGAGATCACTAAAGATCAAAAAACCCATAATTGATGGTTCATCCGGATAAACATTAAAAACCCTAAGAACTAAAAATAACCAGAAATACTCCATCCAACTCCAGGGATAATACTTAGATACAGACTCACAGACTTTATAACAAAGAACAGGGGTAAGCATATATGGTTCGACATGTGTGTTCTTCATCACAAAGTCAACAATACGGCAGCAGGAAACAAACGGGTAGATACATAGATAAATCAATGATGAGCAGCTAATGAAAAACCCCATACCTGTATAGAAGAGGACGACAAGCACCAACCACAGTCGAAGAAAGGAGGATCGGAGATATCAAAAGCTAGTTGTCTGCGATACAGGGGCAACAACAATCGAGAGCGAAAGAGACAGAAAATTGAATGCTGTTATCTTCCTCACAAGAATGACGATAATAAATGACTAAAGAACAAGAATAGAAAACAAGAAGAGGATGAACACTGACAAGAAGAGGATAAAAGTTTTTTTTCACATTCTCTTTCCTATTTATGAAGCTAGAGAAGACAATAACTGTTCCTCTTACCAAGGAGCATTTATGGGGAAAGTTAATGCAAAGTGGGAAACGTGTAGGACGACCTTTCTTCTTCTAAATTGCAAAATATGCCCAAGTCAGAAGAAGAGGGGCAAATTGTATGTACACCTTTCATCATCCACCACGTGTACAGAAAGAGACACGTGGAAGGCATGCAAAACAAGATATCAAAACATGATAGCAAGCATCTCATCAGAAGATGCCACCGGTCAGCAGATCCGACGGTCAGGGACATAGGATCACAGAGGTATGATGGCTCAGAGGAGCACCAGATAATACCCCTTGGGTGTTAATACACCCAATCCCGAGGAAGATCCCAGATCAACGGCTGAGAGGAAGTTTGACTGACACAGATGTGACCAGACAAAGAGACACTTGCCTGACACGAGCAGACATCCATCTACCCGCATTAAATACCAAAGAGATATACACGTGTCAATCAGCTCGTGGAAGAGGCGAGGATAATCCTTCGTATTCAAGCTCAGGCCGCAGCATATGCCGAAGACCTCTGCGTAATGGGCACAAAGCACAAGAAGATAAGATTACAACGGCACCTCATATGTAGGACCCACGTTCCAACCCTATAAATACCCCTCTCCACTAAGAGAGAAGGGGTCGACCAATCCAGAGCAATTATAGGAGAATATAGGAGAGAGAAATAGGAAGAGTAAGTAATCCCCCTACTTCCGCATACCTATGTATACTCTAAAGTCATTCGACTATCTTTGTAATCATTCAATACATAGTGCAACACCAGCCCCGTGGATGTAGGCCTTAGTGCCGAACCACGTAAATCTTTGTCTTATTTACATTTCAGCACCTTACATTCAGCGTTGAACTTCATGTGCTTTACATTTATACTTGATTCTCTGTTTATTCCTTTATACGAACATTGTTTATGATAATATTCGACTAGACAATGACAAGCTCGAATGCTTCGAGTCGATGAATCGATATAATCATCCCCTTTACACATACAGCGTACAATTCTAGAATTAGACTGTATGCGAATGTTGTTTGTAAACACGTGGATGACTTCTTGATTTATGTGTTCACAGGAGTAATAGCAACACGTACGTGGCTTCATGCTTTGTCTTCTTTGGTTTGAACCATCGATTGGTGTGTCTAGTAGAAGCTGCATAAGAATGAGATCAAAGGGCCCGCTTGAAGATCATCGATGATAGTTGAAGCTTCGGGAATACGTTCCCTTTCCTTGGTCCGTCGGTATACACTAGCATCGCCTCTCGTACACAGAACACTGCTTCAAACATGTAGGCGCATCGGTAGGAGGTCTTGAGTACCGTGGAAGCTTGGTCGTAGCAGCAGTTGGAAGGTGTGCATTGATGCCCCCTTCGGGGGCTGGCATACACCACCTTGTCCATAAGTACATGGCAGCAACAACGACATCGATTCAGGGATCGAAGTCCAGGGATGATGCTTCAAATGCTTGAAATTTAGTTCGATGATGCAACCAACCCGATGATCCGAAGCCAGACAATGATGTAAAATCCGATAAGCTTGAGCTAAACCGAAGACTGCTCCGATCCTTCATTCTGACGATAATTCCATAGAGAAGTATAGCACGGGAAGACCACTTATCGGAAGTATTGAGTTTGATGCATGAGGACCAAATTTTGGCGAGGTGAATAACATAAGTTTGATAATCAAAGTATCCGAAGTATCGAAAGTTTGATACGCTGGCCTGTTGACCCGTAATATAAGTTTTCCGAAGGTACGGAGTCACGACGGTGCGACGTAGATGAAGATCCAAAAGAGAATGTTCTCCGAAGGGAGACTCGGTAAATTGTGATACCATTATTTGGTATCATAATTACAGCTACGCTCAACACATGGTGGCAGCATCCGGAAGCACCCGAGGCAACAATGATCGATGACGAATAGAAGTATGATAAGAAATAAAAAGAAACTCCGTAGTGAATACTCTTTGACAGGATGCATGAAGTATAAAAAGTAAGGAGTACCAATTGTTGTAGAAGTACACTTCATAAGAAGTATAAAGTACCAAAATAAGAAGCATCAATCCTTGGAGAAGTATGAAGTATGTCCAATATTAAGTACATGAAGTATAACCGTAACCAATTAGAAGTATGAGGTACAGGAGAGTAATACCACTCTTTTTCCTTTAATGAAATACTGCCCCTTATTGAATGGCTTTGGATCCCCGCTGGCTTCGGTCCATTCTCCATTGTGATTGAGCATCCAGGTGCACCGGTGGAGTCGCAGTAGCAGCGGTTTGAGTGGAATCAATAGCAGGCAATGGTTTCCCGTAGAAATCACCGGTGCGTCATCCTAGTTCCGAGTGGGAGGCATTAATGCGGGTATTAGCAGCAACATTCGTTAATTGTGAGTGCGTAGTAGTGACTTCTCGTTGGCTTTAGTGGGTAAGCATCAGATTGCTTAAGACTACTACATTCCTGTGTAGTCTCAATTGTCATAAAAGCATCAGTGTATGTTATAAGTAATAAGATGAATTCATGGTATGAGTGATAAACCTTATTATATAAATGCTTATCATATGGTTGTTCTTTCCCCTGTATTGTGAGAATAAATCCACCGTCACAGAGGCAAAATGAGTGTTTGAACCTGTCACCCTGTTGGTTAATTCCGGACCAGAAAATTACCGAACGGTGGGGGTTTGAGAATCTCCCGGAGACGTGGTGTAAAACTGAATGTTTTGCAAACACCGTTCCGCTGAGCTTCCAAAGGCATGTCATGTTGGATATCTCTTTTTTATGGAATCCTTCCCCTGGTCGTACACTCATAGACACTTACGGGGGAGTCCGAAAAGATTGCACGCAAGTACTTTTCCGAGTATGATGATTTGAGGACGGTGGTGCTTGCCCCGGTCCTCCATTGTATACAATAGTATCCAAAAATGTATGCCATGTATGCATTATTCAGAGTGTGTGAAATGTATGCATTATTTAGAATGTAAGAAATGTATTGAATTTTCAAATGTTATGAATTAATTTTCATAGAAATGTATGCACTATTCATAAAAATGTATGAAATGCTTTCGTGAAAATGTATAATCATAGGTTTAAATCTGCAAACTCTTTAGTTGTGTGTGATGTATGTACGCCCCGTTTTGGTTTCGGAAGCTGATTGTCGAAGCTTGTGAAAGCAAACGTAACTGCCCCTGTCGAGATTTCGCGGGTATAGCGAACGAATGTTGGTTACTGCTGAAGATTGCTCCTTAGCAAGTTCGAAGTATGTTGTGTGTCCTCTCCTGTAGAGTTGGTCGATCCTTTCTTGGCACGGTGACAGTTCTATGTATGCTTGTTTGTTGAAGGAGCGAAGATAGGGAAAGAAGGCTCTTCAACCTTCAATCTCTTACTCCCCTTTTGGTTTAAAAAGCTGGTTGACAAAGCTTGTGATAGTAAAAGTGATTGCCCATACTCATTGATCAGCTTTATATATCGCTGGTGGAGTTGGTCTACTATATTGAGGTTTGAACTACACGCGGATTTTGAACTTCTTGCATCATCTTTATGAGACTAAGAGACGTGCTGCTTCGTACGCCCAGTTTAGTGTCTTCATGAGGCTTCTTCATCGAGCTAGTGCCGCGTCTGACTTCAAAGCCTTTGGGTATTGACGTTCAGCTACTATGCTTCTTTATGGTAGAACTTTTGAGCTGTTGTGTGGGGGGGGGGGGATGGCGTCGTCAGCTATCTCTTTGTAACTGACGTCAGTCTTTATGAATCTCATCCTTATGATTGAACTTCGCACCGTCGTCAGTCTGTGCATCTTACTCATCGAACCTTGGTTCACCTTCATAGGGTCTGAGTCATCGTCGTCGACATCAGACTTTGCATCTTCATGCCATCGCCGACGTCATACTTGGCATCTTCATGCCGTCGTCGACCGAAGCACGACGAAGCAACAGATCATACTCGCTGGAAATTGTACCAATAGAAGATACAGATGAGCAACTGTAACGAAATAGGAAGGATGATAATCCCCCCTCCCCAACGGTGTAGTCCCGATTATCCACAGCAATGATATCAAATCAAATGACAATTGTTCCAGTTTCATCCACTATTAACAATGGAATCACCAACATATGAAGTATCCCGGAATGCGGAAAAAGACTCAGTAAACCGATCACTATACTTGAAAAATTCAACAACAACTTTCAAGAGGAACCGAAGAAGTCCGATACCGACGATGCTAAGCTCTATAGAAAATACCGACGATGCTATGCTCTAAATATGACGAAGTCCCCTCGATGAAATAATATGATAACTTATGGACGTGTAATTATAAGGGCGTGCAAGTGACTTTGAATGGCACCAATGAACGAACCGAGATCTACTGAAGAATCAGTAGATCAAAGGAAAGAGTTATTCCAAAACCCCAAGATCATTAAAAGTTAGTTTAACTTCATTAAGGAAATAGTTAGTCAGACGACCAAAACAAATTTGGACGTTGTGTTATGTTCCTGCCAAAGGAAAAGTAAAGTCTTCGGCTGAAATGGGCATCGGCTGAACTCTGTTGCGAGTGTCTTCGTCATCGACATAGGCATCGTCATCTAACTTTGGCTCACCGTTATCAGGCTTTATATCCCCGACGCTGAACTTTGGGTTATTGTCTTTGGAATTAGAATTATCAGAATTTATGACACCAAACTCGTTGAGTTTTGTTTCATCGTAATAGGACGAAGCTGAAGCATCATCGTCTTCAGATTTTGCATCAAATTCTTTTACTTGTATGCTGTCGCCTGTTCCTCGGCATCGAAATCATTGCTTCGAAGAGCCTTCGTTCCAAGGTTTTGCATCGTCGTCACCCATGCACCTTCGTGACATGGCTTTGCATCGTCCGCGGTTGTGTACCTTCATGACATGGATTTGCTTCGATCTTTGGCCATGGATCATCATAGCGAGACTTTGACTCATTGTCTTCAAAATTGGATCATCCTCGCTGGTCTTCGTGTTATCATCGTTACAAGACTTTGAACTAAGAGACACTTAGCATCACGGTCATCAGATTCCTGGATAAATATAAATGATTCCAAAGAATCTTGCCGACGAGTAAGTATTCTTCAACAAGAAGCATGAAGTACAAGGAGTACCAATTCTTGAGTGATTCATTTCGTAAGAAGTATGAAGTGCTGGAAGTAAGAAGCATCGATTGTTGAAGAATTATACTTGGCATAACCAAGTATATATACCCAATTTGAAGTATGATCGATAAAAAGTATGTATATAACCATAACCGATTAGAAGTATAAAGCAATGAGAAATACCGCTCCACGCAGTTAATAAGTACACCCATCTTCGTCGTTTGGATTTAGTTCAACATGATTGGTCTTTGGTTCTTCATTGGAAGATCCAGTATCAACGTGACAAGACTTTGGTACCATTGTCTTCGTACTTTGGATCTTCGTCTTCGTACTTTGTGTACCATAAGAATAGTTGGACATCGTCTTGTAGCTAGTTTAAACGAAGCCGTACCATCGGGACTTAGTTTCAAAGCTGCATCATCGTCATCTAAACGAAGCTGCATCATCGTCTTAGTTTCAAAGCTGCAGTCAGCTTCGGGTTTTGGCAATCACCACAGGCATCGGACTCTAGCTCTTCGTCTTCACCAAAAGTGAACCATCGTCTTCGTGGAAAGACACGAAGTAACAGTAATGGTCACTAAAGGATAGAAGTATAAGAAAAATTCCAAAGCATTCTTCGGAAATAAGAAACATCGATCCTTGGAAATAAGAAACATCGATCCTTGGAGAAGTAAGCTTGAAGTATCACTACTCTTCACTGTTAAAAAGAAGTATTGCCCCTTCTTGAACTGGTTTATGCTGCGGGGGTAGTTATCTTCGCTTGGAGGATCGGAGCCATCATCGTCCTCAGATTTGTGCTACAGAAACTGTAGTTTTGGGTTCCTTTCATCTTCATCGGGTTGGTTGGTAGGCTAACTCATCGTCGTCGACATCAGACCTGGCATCTTCATGCCATCATCGACATCAGACTTGGCATCTTCATGCCATCATCGTCATCAGACTTGAGTTATATTGTGGCTTTTGATTGGGCTTGAGCTAAACTCTTTTAGTTGCCTGCACTGGTATTTTAGTTTTGTATCTTCGCTGGTCATGTTGCATCTTCGTGCTTATGACGGTGAAGAATAGGTCATAAGGCCTCTATGCATACGGCATGGCCCTACAAAACGCGAAAACAAAGAAGTTTGTTTGATGGAAATCACATCCAGGATATATCCCCTTGAATTGGGTTCCGGACTTTCAAGTGAAAAAGCGGCGGACTTTAAGTTGTGGAAGGCACGCTGCCCCCAACTATGGACTGATCAGCTCCTCATAGTCTGCACGACTGCTACGTTGGTCTGTATGATCGCGACTTCTTTTAGCGGATTTCATGATGGAAAAAATATCCTTTGGTCCTTTTTTTAGGTGGGTCCATGTCAGTTTAGTCTTTTGGTCAAACGCTTTTACTGTTTGGTCCATAATTATTTAAAAATATTAAACGGACAAAAGTACCCCTCCGTGTTAAATTTTACTTATTTTCTTGTAGCAGTTCATTTCAGAAATGAAGTCCATATAAAAACCTATACAAACCAGAGTTCATTCCAGAAATGAAGTCCATATAAAAACCTAAAAAAACAGACTTCATTCCAGAGATGAAGTCCATATAAAAACCTATACAAACCAGAGTTCATTCTAGAAATGAAGCCCATATAAAAACCTAAAAAAACAGACTTCATTCCAGAAATGAAGTCCATATAAAAACCTATACAAACCAGACTTCATTTCTGGAATGAAGCCATATAAAAACCTAAAAAAACAGTCTTCATTCCAGAAATGAAGTCCATATAAAAACCTATACAAACCAGACTTCATTTCTGGAATGAAGCCCATATAAAAACCTAAAAAAACAGACTTCATTCCAGAAATGAAGTCCATATAAAAACCTATACAAAGCAGAGTTCATTCCAGAAATGAAGCCCATATAAAAACCTAAAAAAACAGACTTCATTCCAGAAATGAAGTCCATATAAAAACCTATACAAACGAGACTTCATTTCTGAAATGAACTCCATATGAAAACATCAGTAACATCATCTTCATCTTTAACAATAGCAGCAGTAGCAAAGAACTTCATCAAAATTCATCGTCGTCATTCATCTTCAACAACAACAGCAACAAGAAACGACAAAAAACACCCAAATCTTCATCTTCTTCATGGATTTCAACAACATCATATTCATCGTCTCCTTCAACATCATCTTCATTGATTCATCATCGTCATCGTCGTCTTCAACATCATCTTCATTGATTCATCATCTTCTATCGTCGTCTTCAACAGAAACAACAACATCATCGTCTTCATCTTCTTCTTTATCAAGACAACAACAGAAAAACCCTAAAAAGAGTTCATCTTCATCTTCAACACAAGCAGCAGCAGCAACAACATGAGATCGTCGTCATCTTCATCAAGTAGATCGGGTTCATCATCGTCTTCAACATCAAATCTAATCAAATCATCAAGAAAAAGAAAAGAAAAGAGAGAGACAAAAGTAGATCTGAAAAAGAAAATAAGATGAGAGAGAAAGTAAATCTGAGAATCATATATTCTTTAGTAATTTTGGTATATATTTGGTCACCCTAGGATGAAACCATTATTTTCTAGGACCAAACAATAATATAAGGGTATTCCTGCCACCACACAATGAAAACTACATCATCCATGACATCACCCTAGGACCAAACCATAATTTTTAGGACCAAACTATAATATATTTTTCCAAATAGGACCAAACAGACACATGACTGAGTCAACTGGACTAGACTCACTCTAATATATTATTCCTAGGACCATATGGTATTTCCTACTTTCATGATTGGGTTGTAGGAGTGGAAGTAGAACTTCATCTTTGTCTTCGAAATTTGGATTTTGTATCTTCGTTGGACTTTAGACATCATAGCAAGACTCTAGACCTTCGTATTCAATGATCATCATCGTTGACACATGGACGAAGATCGTATAGCGCCTGATCATCATAGCACTCAGCAAAACATGATGATCGCAAAACATAAGTGTATCGTTGGGGTTTCATCCTTGTGATCAGGCGTTGCACTATCGTCGGAGGGCTTGGCAGCATCGAACCAAGACTGGGCTTGCGTCCTCAGAACTAGTCCATCGTCACAAGGCTTATCTTCATAAGCACGAGGACCGGAGCCGTCATCGGAGATTTGGATCAAAGCATTATCTTCTTAGCTCCTTCGTTGGGATGCTGGTACAAAGTACAAACTCAAAGGCCTACTTTTAACTTTATTAATTCATAAAAACTAGGAAGTGGGATAAAACAGTATTGTCTGATAAGACAAAGACATAAAGTAGGAAAGATAAAGACATAAAGTAGAAAAGATAAGGTCATAAAGTAGACAAGATAAGGTAGTTTGACTAATAATCTGACATCTTTTGAAAAAGAAAATAATAAAAAGATTTTAATCAAAACTTTTTGTAATCTGTGATCTGAAAAGCACTTTTTTCTTTTGAATTATTTGGGTTTAAACACTACTAAGTTGAAATGAATCTTTACTAAAAAGTGATTTTTACCCTTTAATTTTAGATCTGAACGAAGGATAAAGGAATGATTTATGGGAACATTTTTATAAACAAGTTATAAACAATTTCAATATTTAAAAGGAACACAAAGATGTAAAAAATAAGTTCCCAAATAATGATTCGTTGAATCATTTTCGCAAATAGTTAACAATCACAGATCATGGCTTTAACTGCAACGGGAAAACAAAGCTTTTAGATAGCTAGAATGTTGTGCTACTAAAAGTTAAATCAATAGAGGAGATGGTATCACAATACCACTTTATGGAAGAAAAGATTAACAACCAGAAATCCCAAGAGTAAAATCAAAGAGAGATCAGATAATGGAAAAGCTTAGAAGCTGACACACAGGTATTGTCAGGTGGTATTTTTTAGTTGAATGGTACTCAACTAAACTTTCTATGTGAGAACACCAAATCAGAACAAATCTCCAGTGAAGAGAATAAGAAAGTGAAAACTACTTCCAAAGAATAAAAAGCTAATAGATGTGGAGTAGGTAGAATAAATTCTTTACCCGTTCCATGTTTCTAACGTCAAATTGTGAATACCATTTTTCTAGTATCACAACCAAGTGATCTAAAATAATAAAACAACAAGATATAAATTAATATGTCGAGCAAATTGATGTGGTTTTTCAATGATGTTGTAGTAAGATGATTCGTTCACTCATATTTGTTGAGAATTTGTTTTAAGACTTAATAAAGAAAATAAGGAAAAATATATACACACAATTTGTCACAAGATGAAGAGACGTTGAGACGCGGGATTCCACTACTTTTCATATTGTTATGGTTCAGTCATTAACTCTAGACAATATAGCTCAAACAAAAGAAGTTGTGACTCTAGTTCTTTGCCAAAAATGGATTTCGTAAAATATTATTTGTAAGTTAAAAGCATGACGCATCTAAAGCATTTAGAACTAAGCATGTGGCATCTAACAAAATAACAAATAATTAATATAAATCATAAAGCAATTAAATCAATGCAAATAGTCAATAAAAGAATTAATTCATTTACCACAATCATGAAAAGTTGCTTCCTCCGTCGTCCCAGTGATGGGGTTTAGCTCCACATGGTGAAAACACACTCAGAATAATTTTTCATTGCTCAAAAGTGCTTACAAGAGGTGAAAATATTATAAAACAGAAAAACTCTCTGCACCTTTCTATTATACGCTCTGTTTCTTCCCCTAACTCTCCATTCCCTCTCTGGCTCCCAGGAATCATTTATATACCCAACAGTCAAGAAATATTTTGAATAAATGCTCATAATGTCCTCAGTAATGACATTAAACTCGATAATATTTTCTTTATTCTCACGCGATTCTGAGTTGGCAAAGAAATCTCTTTTAATCAATATAATATAATCCAGAGAATAAAATCTTCTTGTTTTAGTCAAGTATCTCCCATAATAAACACAACATATACGTACTTCCCATTCTTTTTTTGTCGACAATAAATGGAGATTTTCCTTTTTATCCGAATCTGAATATATTACCCTTTCTGTTTTAGTCAAACAGAGTAATGCCAACTCATTCCCATGCAAAACTCTCCAAATCAGCACATATCTTCATGAACAAAACCTTGAAAATATCTTCACAACTGTTTTCTTCAAACCAAGAATATATCCTTCCTTTTACGAATCAAAGGCAATTATTGCCCCTGTTTTACTGTTACAGATCATCACCAACCAATCCGTGCCACAAATCTCCAAAAAAAGTCTCATAAAATTATAACCAAAAATACGTTGTTGAAGCCAAAACTTTCCCGCCATATTCTGTTCATTCCGTGGAGAAGAAGATGGTTCTCCCCATAACAGAAATGGGATGCGAATATCCATGGGGTGTGCATAGTACATAGGGTGCCCCTTAGTAACTGAGGTGCCCCTTAACCAACACTGAGAGTTCTAATAACACGTGTCCTCCGGGGTGCAAAAACCACTTTTCGAGCAAATTTTTCCACATAAGTGTTTATTGGCCAAAAATACTTACAAGGACATAAAATATCATAATTAATACATAATCGAGCACTAACAGTACAGAACATTGAGAACAAAATAGACACAAAAATGCGTCTATCAAATACCCCCAAACTTATTATTTGCTAGTCCTCGAGCAAAACTAAAAAATAAAACCGAGTTAATCTCGGGTGGGTTTATCAGAGGTGTACCCACAAAAACCATGACTTCTAATTGATCACAAGTATCCAAAGAGCTAAGAGGACATACATATTCTCAACCTATCTCCAAGTAACTAGAATGCCAGAGAAATTAAAGGTGTCAGTTCTAAAGCTGACTGAAGAAAAGGGGAGACACATCCACACCACTGCTAGATAAAGAGATATCCGCTACACAACTAGATAAACATTGTAAGATGCGTCTGCTGCTTTACAGCTGGATAAGATTAGGAGAGAGATGAAAATGAGAGGGACATCTGCTACACATCTGGACTAATTATGTGTGATGAGTTAAACCAGTGCTAGAAAGATCTTGTGCCATATTGAAAGCAGACTAACAAAGCAACCAAAATGCATCTTTCTTCGACTCTCTCACAGTGCTCAGTAGAAACAACGCCTTCTTCGGTCTTCAACTGTTGATGATAAACTCTCGAACCTCATAGAACCTTGAAAATTAACTCTTCTCTTCGATTTCTTGCTTGACTTATAAATTTCTTCTTCCCTATGGCCTTATTGAACAAAAAGAACGTAATGATGTTTCATTTTTCATTTTTCATTTTTTTTTAATTGAAAACAAAAAATTACAAGACAAAAATTTACAAGGCCATGAGAGAAGGACTTTAAAAAGTTGGATCTTCGCAACTTAAGATGTCTTGGTATCATGAATTCCAACAACTTGTATCATTTGCTCTTACAACTTCTTGTAACTAAGTCTTCAACTTTGATTTTTGAATTATTCTTTTCTATTGTTGCTTCTTAACCTTAAACGTCTTCAACTTTCTTCATAGATTTTGATGTCGCTCTGTCTGTTGATGATGATAAGTTTCTATTGAGAGAGAGTCGTAATCCAGTAACTATGATTACATTGTGAGGTTGCTTTGTCTTTCTGGCATTTCCTGACCTACTTGCCTTTCCATCATGGATGGTTAGGTCCATCACGGTTACCCTCTAAAAGGAACAAGTTCTCTCCTGAATTTCAAAGATATCAATGTCTTTTTCTCTAATGTCTCAATAAGTTGTTATCCCTAACATTCCAATTTCTATCTTTTCGGTGAGAAACAATATGTAAACCTAGCTAACCGGATACCATGTGACGCTAGAAGTTTCAAAAGTGCAACTAAAAAGTTTCTCCCATACCCCCAAACTTAAATCTAACATTGTCCTCAATGTTCTAAAGATAAAATTAAAAGCATATGAACAAGGAGAAACTGTTACCATTTGAAGCAAAAGAGTTAAGGAAAGATATTACCGTGTTGCATGAGATTGAGTTACCTCCCAAGAAGTTCTCAGTTTAAAGTCTTCAGCCAGACATCGGAAGGAATTAGTCACCTCATACAATCATATAGAAGTAGCCGGAATAATTGTGGGTCATCTGGATCAAAAAGTGCTAACCACAAGAAGAGGAAACTGCAACAGACAAAGAAGATACCGAACATACCCTTATTTAACTTTTTGTTTAAGACAACTATCTCTAGTTGTAGCTCAGATTCAGGCTCTATAAAAGGGTCTAAATAAAATGTTTTCATAGGCAGGACTTCCTCAAAAGAAGGATTCTTAAGATCAGGTTGTAGAGTCTGGAAATACTCAAGTAGGAACTTAGAAGCACATAACAATAACCTGAACAACTGCGGATCCTTAAAGTCAATTAGACTTGACTCACAAAACTGACCACAATGAAAGAGTTGGTCTTCCTTAAGCAAATGTGTCGACCCTATTCTCCTAAAGTAATTAGGTTTAGTCTCAAAACTTAATAACCGACACATCTTAAAATCAAATGTTCCCACAATTGGAAGAAAAGTATTTGGTGGGAAAACAAAGTCAATCTTGGTATCATAGCCTGGGTTAACCACATCAACCATAGGATGGGTTTCTAACAACTGAGCTTCTCTCTGGACATCATTAGGTTCAGGAAAAAGTGCACGAAGATAATCTTGCAAGATGGTTGAGGCACAAATGTCAAGTCCTACACGAGGGAACTTTCTAAGAGTTAAAGCACACGGAGAATGATAATAACCCCCAAACTTAGAGTTTTCTGTGTCTCTAGAAAGACTAGTCACAACTTCCCTAATTTCTTGGTCATCGGATTCCTGAAAATGGTCAATTGATTCTTCTAAGTCGGGTTCATCCTCACTCATTTCTACGAGTTCATTTTCTTTTTCTAAGTCTAATGTTTCCAAATTTCTAGACTCTAAAACAATATTCTCAGAATAAACTCGTTCCTCAAAACTATCATCGGCTTCGTAGACAGGAATTACTACATCGTCTAAAACGGGGGTATCTCTAGTCAAATCCTCGTCCTTTTGAATAGGTGAATAATTAGTAAAATTATTTAGATTTGTACTAGAAACAACACTATCATTATAAATCTCAATCGGTGTAACAAATTCCTGATCACTATGCCTACATATTTCATGTTCTTCATCGATACTATCCTCATCAAAGCAAGTAGTGTTACCAATTCTAACCTCGTCATCTTGATTATGCAAATAACTATCCTCATTTTTAAGGGTATTATTGGAAACACTATATTGGAAAGTAAGATTATTTCGAGAAAGTCTTTCGTTCGTCTCAGCCATTAACTTGAGGGATTCCTCTATAGAAAGTTCTCTTTCGTCAAAAACTAAGTTATTCATTTCTGCTAACTTACGTGTTGACTCAGCTAATCTACGTGTTGACTCTAGTAAAGAGGAATTATCAGAAGGATCATAAAAAGGACTACTTTTCAATAGTTTCATTGCATCCTCCAAAGACGAGGAACTAGTGTTATAGTCTTCTTGATCGTATGACCGGTGCGCATGTGGATAGTAATTGGGCTCACCATGGTATAACCCATAACCTTCAAAAGTTTCGCGTTCCCAATCACTATTCACACTATGGTCATAAAAAGGATAATGTACATGTTGCTCAGTCGGATACTCATTGTATTGGCTATTATAATACCAGTTCGACATCGTAACTGCAAGGGAATTCTAAACAAGCACAAATAAGGTTGACTCGACCACAATAAGCCTATTTTATCTAGCAAAAAAAAATCATGATGGTTCCAATTAGATTGTTTCTAGACCAGCTTATATTCTTTCGAAAAGGAATTCGTTACAATCTGAGCAAACCCCTCTGGAATCAATCCGAGTCAAAGTAAGCTGAATAGAGGCGAGGGAAGCTGTATGGAACTTTGATACCCAAGGCCTCACCGCATTACAAGGCGGCGCAGTCAGGCATTCAACTCACAGAAACCATCATGAACTTCGAAGTATGCTTAAAAGAGTAACCAATATTTCTCGAATGACTTTCCTACTAAGATCGTTACCCTATAGGTCTCGTTCTATTCCAAATTTTAAAGCTTAGGTTCGCGTTTGGTTTCGTTTTCCTAAGGCGGGCAAGAAGAGAACGGTGATGAAATCCGAACCCTTATCTTGTATGGCCAGGCCTTGCCCTTTACTAGGAAATTAAAACAGCCGTATTCGATTCCTCAACATATATGCATACGAAATCATCTAGTAAACCCGCTGACAGGAGATTCGCGGGTGTTTAGAATTCTTACCTCCCGTTCCAGACGGGGGATGAACCGTTGAAGTCGACTCGGGCCACGACTCCTATGTCATGTACGAACCCGAGGGGCCGAGGCGATATCGTAATCGCCGTCCTTCTCTGTGCAGTTTATTTAAAACTAACCTTCCTTAGGATTTTAAAAAAATAATGTCCAAATGTCCAAAAAATAAAAAATAAAAATGTCCAAAAATTAAAAAGTCCAAAAATAAAAATAAGAATTACAAAAACAAAATCCTATATACAGTTTCTAAAAATAAAATAAAAATAAATTAACTATATACAAAATCTTCTTCTTTACTTCTTTTGGATCCCTTCTTTGTTTCCTTCTTTAGCTTCGCTTTTCTTTTCAACACTTTTTTATTTTTCTTTAGCTTAGCTCCAAACCTGAAAGAAAATAAGAAATACCAAAACGCATAAAAAAGAACAAAAATAAGAAAAAGAAAACCTAAAAACAAATTTATAAACAAATCCGCGTCGGCGGCGCCAAAAATTGATGTGATTTTTCAATGATGTTGTAGTAAGATGATTCGTTCACTCAGATTTGTTGAGAATTTGTTTTAAGACTTAATAAAGAAAATAAGGAAAAATATATACACACAATTTGTCACAAGATGAAGAGACGCTGAGACGCGGGATTCCACTACTTTTCATACTGTTATGGTTCAGTCATTAACTCTAGACAATATAGCTCAAACAAAAAAAGTTGTGACTCTAGTTCTTTGCCAAAAATGGATTTCGTAAAATATTATTTGTAAGTTAAAAGCATGACGCATCTAAAGCATTTAGAACTAAGCATGCGACATCTAACAAAATAACAAATAATTAATAGAAATCATAAAGCAATTAAATCAATGCAAATAGTCAATAAAAGAATTAATTCATTTACCACAATCATGAAAAGTTGCTTCCTCCGTCGTCCCAGTGATGGGGTTTAGCTCCACGTGGTGAAAACACACTCAGAATAATTTTTCATTGCTCAAAAGTGCTTACAAGAGGTGAAAATATTATAAAACAGAAAAACTCTCTGCACCTTTCTATTATACGCTCCGTTTCTTCCCCTAACTCTCCATTCCCTCTCTGGCTCCCAGGAATCATTTATATACCCAACAGTCAAGAAATATTTTGAATAAATGCTCATAATCTCCTCAGTAATGACATTAAACTCGAGAATATTTTCTTTATTCTCACGCGATTCTGAGTTGGCAAAGAAATCTCTTTTAATCAATATAATATAATCCAGAGAATAAAATCTTCTTGTTTTAATCAAGTATCTCCCATAATAAACACAATATATACGTACTTCCCATTCTTGTTTTGTCGACAATAAAAGGAGATTTTCCTTTTTATCCGAATCTGAATATGTTACCCTTCCTGTTTTAGTCAAACAGGGTAATGCCAACTCATTCCCATGCAAAACTCTCCAAATCAGCACGTATCTTCATGAACAAACCTTGAAAATATCTTCACAACTGTTTTCTTCAAACCAAGAATATATCCTTCCTTTTACGAATCAAAGGCAATTATTTCCCCTGTTTTACTCTTACAGCTCATCACCAACCAATCCGTGCCACAAATCTCCAATAAAAGTCTCATAAAATTATAACCAAAAATACGTTGTTGAAGCCAAAACTTTCCCGCCAAATTCTGTTCATTCCGTGGAGAAGAAGATGGTTCTCCCCCTAACAGAAATGGGGTGCGAATATCCATGGGGTGCGCATAATACATAGGGTGCCCCTTAGTAACTGAGGTGCCCCTTAACCAACACTGAGAGTTCGAATAACATGTGTCCTCCGGGGTGCAAAAACCACTTTTAGAGCAACTTTTTCCACATAAGTGTTTATTAGCCAAAAATACCTACAAGGACATAAAATACCATAATTAATACATAATCGAGCACTAACAATACAGAACATTGAGAACAAAATAGACACAAAAATGCGTCTATCACAAATGATAAAATAAAAGTAAATAAAAGAG
Organism: Papaver somniferum; assembly: GCF_003573695.1. Taxonomy (NCBI): domain Eukaryota; kingdom Viridiplantae; phylum Streptophyta; class Magnoliopsida; order Ranunculales; family Papaveraceae; genus Papaver; species Papaver somniferum. Next base: position 121,138,135 of record NC_039364.1, read on the forward strand.
ACATTCACACAAAGATAATAACGTGGTTCGACAACAGAGTGTCTACATCCACGGGAAGGTAAAAGAAAGTTCTATTATGGTTTTGATTTGTTACAAGGTTGATGAACTCCATTAAAGATGATGGATTTCAGTGAGATTTCTTAGTAATGAAGGTAAAACGAAGGTATTACGAAGATATAACGAAGGTATTACGAAGGTATTCCGAAGATAGAATGAAGGTAGTAATACTATCCAGCTATTATTCCTCTCTTCAGAGGTAGTGGGTTTCTTACTCTTCCCTCTCTCTCCCCAAAAATCTGTCCCCTTCTCTTCCTTATCTTCTCCTATTTATAGGGAAAATGGTTACTTGTTATTTACAAAAGTGACATTAGCTTAGTTTCTAAGCACTCTTAGAACTGATGTACCGTGTCGCGTTGTTTTAACATTATCTTGCTTCAGCTTCTAATCACCATCCACGTGTCAATGTATTTTATGGTGTATACACAGACCATATATATATCAATTTCAGCCGTAAATTTTCAACTTTCATCATTACTCTTGGTTAATTCCCATCTCAATGTGTATCTAAACACTTCTTATCTCTTATATCTCCACTGTATTGTCATTAAGAGATGTTTTAGTTGGTCACCTACTTGCATGGCCTTAAGTATAAGACAAATAATCTTAATTGATTTTTTGTAGTTTAAAAGATGGCAACACCTGTTGAGAGGCATTATGGTTCACCATGGTTTACACGTCTGGCACATGCATTTTGACATTTTTCCAACACCCGCACCATATGCCACAACTTCATTATCAGTTAAACTTGAATCATCCGGTTCGATCTATGCAACTCAACATTTGCATGACCAACCCACGTACCCTTCATTATTCCTTTCTACCCATCTACATAACATTTATGTGTTTTGTCTTGAGAAGTTCAAACAATTGGCCACAAAAAGTCATTCATAATAAACACACAACTACTCGGAGTAACTTATATCATACTATCTCTGGCGCTCAAAGAATCTCTGTTCAAAGTCCTCCTCTAAGGAGCCAAATACGCGTCTTCATCAGAATGAGATGTAGACATCACGTATATGGCCTATGTTCCTCTTTGTGGGTCCGTGCTCGACATATCCAAAGCAATCTCGTTTGTAGGAAAGCAACAACTACATTACAAACTTCTAGTCATGAAACCATTCAAAAAAAAATAAAATCTAACCTTATACGTTTTCATACACATGGTCACCATCCTATTTTCATTTCTTTCTGTAGCACGTTTATTTTCAAGTATGACATATTTATTTCTTTTCAGATAGTTCATCACACCCAAATCACCTATCATTATCATATAACATGTGACAAAAAAAAATACATCATTATTTCTCCCAAATCACCCACTTCTATCTCATTCTCACCATTCCTTTTAAAACATATATCTCCTGTTTGATTTTAATCTTCCCTCTCTTATACTCCCTCCGTCCCACTATTAGATGACCTAGTTGAAGTTTGCACAATTCTTAAGGCAAGGAATGAAATGAGTGTTTTTAAGTATTTTTAACAACTATACCCTTGTGGATAATAACTTGTAAAATTTAGAAATCATTTGTCTCTCAAACTATACCATAGATTTTCGTAAACTTTGTACTGTTGAAATCATTTTAAAACACCTACGTAACGAATATAAACATGAATATCAAATTATATATGATAACGATAATCAATCAAAAGGATAATTTTAGAAATATCTCCTTGTTTAATGAGATAAGTCAACTAATGGTGGGACAAGATTTTAAACCAAATAGGTCATCTAATAGTGGGAAGGAGGGAGTATATATGTATTCATCCCTCCTCAAATGGATAATCAAAATTTCTCACCATTACCACCTGCTCAAAGATAAAGATATTTAAGAACTATCTCCCTAGATGTCTGAGAAACTTATCTTACCAAAAAAAATCCTATCATCTCTTACTGATCATGTCTTCATTGACACGACTATTGAAGTATATGAAAATGATTATAACTGGAAATGGTGTATGATTTGTCATATGTGTAGTGAATTCTTAGTTCCTACTTCTTCTATTAGGAGCTATATTTGTAACCAGTGGCCTCTTTTTCAAACTCCAACAGTTACAACCTTTAGTGGTTTGAAGAAAAAAATCTTTATCTATTCTCTAGCTAAAGTTGATTTTAGCATAGAAACTAGCTGAAGTCGATTTTAGTAGAGTAAACGAGCAAAGGCCTTGTTATGCTTGTGGCTATCTCATTGTTCTGCGGGTGGTTCCACCAACTAGTTGGCCCAATAATTGTCAAACTACATTCATAGAAGATCTTATGTGGTTGGTCCTATGCAATGTTCCAAAGGAATGCACTGACTTTGAAGATATCAAAAAGTTAACTTTTAAAACTAGGAGAACTGTTTGAAGTTAAAGATCCATATGGCAATTATCCTCTGAAAAACGATGTTGTGTTAAGATTGCTGCTCAAAAACCCCTTCCCACTGGGATTCCTTTGGTCACTAGAGGCTAAATTGAGCAATTCCTAATAAAATGCAGATATATTATGGTGCCAAGATCTTTTTCTACTCTTTTCGTATTATTGATCATAACAAGGCTACTTGTACTAGAGTAAAACTGAGAATAGTTCAACAAGATGGTGAATCTAGCCAATATTCTTCTCATAGAAGTTCATCTCCAAGAATCATGTCTCAAGATGAATACCACCTCGACCAGTTCCCGTCTCTTCAAGTTCTGATTCTATGGACGCTCTAGAGAACCTCCTCCCCCCGTAGAAGATACTTCTGCTTCCTACTCAAGATAAAAGGGTATATCTATTGTTGTCCAATATATCTCTTCTCTTGTTATTGATAGATCTATCAGTAAAAAAGATAAACATGGGTCCGTTTACCATTAGATCCCCAGCTTTGAAAATTCATGAGGTTGGCCCCATCCAAAATTACGTTGTAACTACTGTGGCGAAGATCAACCAAAGCTTTTGGAGAACCTCATAAACAAAAGGTAAGTGAAGACTGAACCACCTATTACTCAAGTTTTTCACCTTTCTATCTATGAGACTATGTCGCATGACTAATTAGATTATTACATGCACAATAGAAATTTCGAGCCAAGTTTATCTTGTTAATTATTCTCGAAACATGTATGACTAAGCTTAAGAACATTTGTTCAACACTTGAATTTGGTTAAGAACAATTTATTGTTTATGACCTAAATCATGATTCAAGTTAATCATTTAAAAATATCCTAGAATAGTGATATGTGTCATTGATGTTATTCGGCAATGTTTCAAATTGATTATTAGAGAAAAATAAAACTACTGTAAATCTGGATACATGACAGTACACGTATCAGCTCACATACTGGCACAACTTTTATAGGTCCGGAGTCGTAGTACATGTACCAACTACACGTACCTCCGTAGTTATAGTTCGAAAAAAGTTTGGTACACATACCCGGTATGCAAACCAAAAAATATATGTTGACTCGTGAACTCAGGATGGTACACATACCTGGTATGCATAACGAAAAACTTCTGTAGACTCCTGGACTCATTTTGTCTTATGGGTATACAAACCGGGTACACGTACCATGAAAAAATAACTCATGAACTAGAAGTAAGTACACGTACTTACCCAGTCGAATATTTTCAGAAGCATCAGAGTTATTTCTATGATATAATCGGCGTTTGAACAACTCTCTAAAAAACACAACTAAACATGTTTGATCACATTATAAACTATGATTGTGACTCAAGATTAAAATATTAAAGTGTTATATGAAAGTGGTTAAACTTATAGTTCGTCTGGATAGTTTCGGCTAACCATTGATGAACAAATCATTATACACGGTTCGGTTACGGTTCATTCTAACCAGAGTGTATATTTTGTTGTGTTAATCTTGAGTCAAGTTTTCATCTAACAATGGATATTGATTCCTTGATTCCAAAGCTACCTTAGCTTAAATCTAAAGCAACCTTGATATTGAAAGTTTATAAAAGGAGAACCTCAAACAACTGTGATTTTTGAATCCCTGAAACTTTTCTTGTGTGTCCTAGTTGTAAACTAGAGTAGTCATTTCCTTTAAACCTTTTTAGGTTTAGCGAATAAAAAGACTTCGCTTAGGGATTCATGAATCCAGGTCCGACTATCTTTATCTTGATAGATCGCGTATCTTGATCTTGCTACTGATTGTTGAGTCTCACTCCGTTCAGGCAAGATAGATAGAAATCGCAAAATTTCTGCATCTCAGACTTTGTAATTCCACAGGTATACTCATAGATAATGATTCTTTGTTGAAATCAGAGTATGTTTTACTTGTAGGTGAATAATAATCTAGGCCGCTCGTAGGGAGTCGAAAGTACCGGATTTTGAGGTTTGCTAGACTTTATCTATTGCAAACGATTTATTATCCCACCATGATCTTTCGATCAGAACGGAAATCACATATAGGCTTATCTGTGGGAGGCAGATTGGTTTAAAGTCTTTAATTGAGTTGAAGCAACTCTTAGGCTATAAAGGACGCCAGCTAAGGGAATCAATTACACGGAGTCTTGCGAGATTCAAAAGGCGTAAGGAGCGCGACTGTAACTGAATTACTGTTACGCTAGATTCGGTCTCAACTACATTCCAGTCCGAAGTATTGATATTAGGCTAGAGTCTGTAGCGGATTAATACAGTTTGGTGTTCAATTATGGACTAGGTCCCAGGGTTTTTCTACACTTCCGGTTTCCTCGTTAACAAAATCTCTGGTGTCCGTGTTATTTCTTTTTTCGCGTTATATTATTTATCTTTATAATTGAAATATCACTGGTTGGTGCCCAAACCAGCGCAACCGATGCTAGGTGAGCATCTCCTTGATTGGTGTTACCTCCAGCTTCTTGCGTACGTATCCATTCCTGATATGATCATGCATTGTATGTACATAATGTAATAATCATAGTTTCCTATGAAGAAATCATATCTATATTCAATACACAATCAAGTAACAAGTAGCATAGGTTATGTCGATGTCGTATTTACAAAGTTCAAAAGATAAACGTTATACTTCGTAATTCAGTATACCATATCAAAGCATTCAACAAATGGTATATAATTCCTTGACACTTAGATTATAATAATATGACCAAGTCTAATACCAGAGTATCATATACAACCTCGCATGTTATGTTTTCAATCTTAAACGACTTGAAAGGAACGATAGGAATAGAAACAACCCAAGTCAGTATTACTAACCTCAAGTGAAAGGATGATGTTTTCGGTGTAGTCGATACATCTTCGCTTTCATCAGGTTTTCAGAATAATACTTGTATGTCTCAACATTCCTTGGCTTTCTAGTCTAACTTAAACGAAGTTAACACTAGTAATCTTAATCAAGCGACTTTAATTGAGTTTTAATACTAAAATATGTTAACCAACCTTGACATACCAACGCTTGGTGGGTTCAACAGAGAAATGCTCTAACATAATCATTTCCAACTTTAAAATCACATCTTCTACTCCTACAGTTTCTTATAGTTTCACTTTCAGTCTTAATCTTTGAATCTTAAACTCCAAAACTAAAAATATGTAGAAAAAAATTCAAAAAAAATCATCAAAAACACAAAATACTTCAACACAAAATGCTTCACCAGAAAAGATCGCAATCCAAAGTATAATATGGATGAAGATAAAGTTATTTTCAGAGGTTATGTAGCATTCACACTTGATCCTCTCAATCGTTTTAAACAATCACATCATACTCTTTGGGGAAATATTTTAAACAATTTTGTCCGAAACTGAGGATATAAAAAGTTGTGATGTTACCGTGTTGTCATGTCATTTTGGTACAATCAGCAAATACATGAACAATTGGGTAGCTTTGATGATACAAATAAGTCGTCAAATAGAAAGCACTGATACTGAAGCCGATGTGGTAAGTTGCATTTCAAGTTGTTTAATTGATTCTTAAAAAGTGTAATATTTTTTTTTTTAATAACTAATTTATTATGTTCAAACAACGGCGACGAAAAAACTCGAGAGGAATGATAAATGAAAAGACGAGGGTACCCAAATACACCACAATCTTTTTATTTTTAACCTATAAGTCCTCTTACTGAAAGTGATCGTCTATGGACAAAGTCGAGACAATACAAAAAATCGGTATTCACACTTTGTGTGATTGTCTATGGATACAAGATCGAGACAATACGACAACTAAAGTGTGATACTTGATAATAGGTTCGGACTTAACCAAACTCTATAGGATCACTATCAAGCATATCGGAGTTAACGTTTGTGTAATTTAATTTAAATTATATAAATAAATATAATTGCGGAAAACAAAAGTGAAGCTATAATGGTTCAGACGGGGACGGGCTTTTTTAGTATTGCTTCCGTATGGACGTGCCATTTCATATTACCGAACTAAGGAACTCTATACCAGTATGGGTTAAAAAAATATCCTAATGACCTGCAAGTCCTTTCGTTGTATAGGACAACGAAAATAATATCGGTAATATGAGCGATAAGTGAGAGCGTGTTGGCTCATATGAAATTCATTACAAATCAATACGCGACCAACGTCCATACGGGATCAACAAACTTACAGACGGTAATATGATCCATGATCAACAAACTTATCAACGGTATCACTTATTATCATATGATCCAATATATTATCGGTGATAAGTTTGTGCAGAAGAGGTTATGTCAAGCTCTGGAAACAAACTTATCAACAGTATCACTTATCATTGTATGATCCAATATATTACCGGTGATAAGTTTGCGCAGAAGGGGTTATGTCAATATTTGGAAACAAAAGGATAAGTTTGTGACCATGTCCATTGTTCTGAAGGGGTCATCCGAATCACCATCATAGACTATCCCATCCTAATTATCGTGCTCACAAACTTCATCACCATCCTCGCTATCCTCATCCTCAAAATCCTGACCTTCTTCTTCATACAACCAACGTCCATAACCGATCAACAAGATCAAACCTTGTTCCAAAGCTTTGTAGAACTCCCCCTCCCTCCTACATCAAGCGGAGAAATCAGATGTACCCCAAAGCTTTGGACACCAAGGAATTTCCAAAACCGAAAGTATTCTCAAGATATGCAATAAATGCCTATTCGGTTTTCATAATCCCAGTAAATGCTTTGTCCATTATTTCCCGAAATCTCTCAATAGAAAATCTCCAATTAGTAAATGCACATTACTAATTTTTTTTGCTCTAGAGATATGCATTTAATTGCTGGTAATTAAAGCATATAAAACCAAAAACCTTAATTAAAAGATTCTCAATTTATTTCGGCACAGGATCTCCTTGAGTACTAAAGAATATCTTTGAAAAATAAATGATAAGAGTTACTGTACGTGTTCAAAGTAGAACTCGACTGAACACGTTGAAATATTTTCACTGTAAATCCTTATTCATATTTACATGGATTTACATTCTTGGAATCGGTTATACCATACTTCCAAACAAGTTTAGAATTGGTTGACCTGTATTCCAAGATAACTATGTGATTGATCAAATATCAAATCACATACATGGGTTCAATCGATTCTACCAATCACTAGGATCGGTTAAACCTCAATATGAAAATACTTGTGATCGGTCACACAAGTTACCAGGATCGGTTACATCAGTTACCAGAACCGGTTACCATATTCCCATGGTATTGCTTGTGATCGACCACACCAGTTACCAGGATCGGTTACATCAATTACCAGGACCGGTTACCAATTACAAGGATTGATTACACAATACTCTGTGATTGGTCATGCCAATTACTAGGATCGGTTACACCAATTACTAGGATCGATCTCACCAATTACAAATATCGATCATACCATCTCATGGCGATTACTTAGGATCGGTTACACCAATTTAATAAAAACTAGGCATACCAAATCATAAGTCAGGCATTGTGATTAGTTATACCAAGATACATAACAAAGTTACGATCGGTTCTACCATCTCACACATATTGGTAATCCAAAGATTTGTTGTAGTTGCAGGAAATCCTACACTACACCCCTCATATGATTTCATTAATACTCAACTCATTTTTAGATTTACAATCTTAATTTTATTGATGAATCTTTGAATATTCTTACAAGAAAAGATAAAGGAAACAAGAATGACCTCTGCTCTAGAAACAAGTAAATAGGAGAGAGAAAGTCTAGAGCAAAGGTCATTCTTGATTCCTTTATCTTTTCTTGTAAGAATATTCAAAGATTCATCAATAAAATTAAGATTGTAAATCTAAAAATGAGTTGAGTATTAATGAAATCATAAGAGGGGTGTAGTGTAGGATTTCCTGCAACTACATAATGGCGCTAGAAACAGGGAACGTATTGAAGATTATTCTAGAAAAAATTGAAGATTAATATTGAGATTTGTGAAGATTTAGAGTGATTGATTAAGAATTTTACATAATTTCTTGCAATTTGTTAACATTGAAGAAATGGCTAGAAGAAGAAATACATCCGAACAACCGACTACTGTTAGAAGAAGCAAGATAATTGCTGGAAGAGAAAGAAGTGAAATGGGAGAATCTACTAGAATGAGAAGTAATAGAGAAAATCAAATTCAACCACCAATTCAACAAACACTAGTACAAGGGAGGAATACAGATTATTAGGGTGAGTATACATACTTGGCAATCAAATTCAGCAGAAAAAGTAGAAGAAGAACAACAAACCAGAAACCATAGACAGGTAGAGACAAATCAAGAAGCAGATGAAGGAATAATTCATGAAGATGAGGAAATTGGAGCGTTAGAAACGTTGAGACGAAGAATACATGAAGAAAGAAGAGCTGAGGCAGAAGAACGTGCAAATCTAACAAGGAAAAATCACGAATTGAGGATGGAAAATATGAGACTACAGATTAGAAGGTCGAGAAGTATTACAAAATCATATTCAAGATCGAATAGAAGAGAGATGAGGCGAAACTCACCCACAATTAATGCTGGAAACAATATTCAAGAAGAAATATCAAATCCTAATGAAGAACATCGCGAAAATAGAGAAAAAACGGATGATCGTTACGTTCCACAAAACGAAACTTTTGATGATAGGAAAAATGGTAGAAATCAAGATAATGGACAACGTCAGGGACGAAATGATCAAGATGGCGAAGGAGATCGAGAGGAAGGAAGGAGAATTTTACATGAGAGAGAAACTCAAAGAAATCAACAAACAATTGAATAAGAAATTGAAAGACATTATGCTGAACAAGCACGTTTAATTTGCGAACGTGAAAGATTGAGAGCGGAAATGGAAGAACAAGATCTTCAGGAGACAATTCGCCAGAACAATCACGATAATCGAGAAAGAAGGCGTACACAAAACCGGAATAACGGTAATATCAATGAAGAGTACGATAGAATACAGAGGATGTTTGAAAGGCATCGAATGGAATTAATAAGAAATGAACAAAATCATGAAGGGGAAAATGAGAGACATAATCATATGCGAATTCAAGATAGAGATGAAGAAGAAAGTCGCAGAAGAAGACGAGATGAGGATAATGAAGAAGAAATGCAAAATTTCGCGAGAGAAGAAAGACATGAACGCAGAAGAATAGAGGCGAAATTAAAAAGACCAATGGATCAAAATTCAGGGGTAAATAAACAAATCTTGAAAGAGTTAGAAGAAATGAGAGGAATTCTAAATAATAGAGGAGAAGTAGGCAGAAGATAATTGGATGAAGCTATAGAAGAAGCTGCGAAAACTCCATCTACAAGGGAAGTACAATTAGAAGGAATACCACCGAAATGCAATTTTCCCGCATTAACCAGCATTTTTGATGGAACAACTTGTACAATTCAACACATTAAAGCCTATGTGAGGTGCATGTTGCAATGGGAAAATCATGATGATGTATTGTGCAGGTATTTGGCATCCATCTTAACAGGGGAGGCGTTAAAATGGTTCGAAGGTCTACCAAAGAATACAATAACATCCTTCAATCATTTGCAGACTACATTCCTAGGGGCATATATAAGTAATAATTCTTCGCGACCTGGTATAGAAGACGTGTTTGGATTAAAACAGAGGATTGGCGAAAGTTTGAAGCACCTGACTAAAAGATGGAGAACTATGTGTAGCGAAATGGCTGGCCGTGTAGATGAGAGATATCTTATATTATCATTTATCAATGCTATGTTTGCAACCAACCTATTGTATGTCCAAATTTTCAGAGTCAAGAATACGATCACAATGACTGAATTGCGAGAACTTCAAGAAGAATACATTGCTCTAGAGGAAAGGCAAAATGAAATGGAATCATACCCAGTTGCGAACACCAGCTCACAAACAGCGAATGCAAGCTTATTACCCAAGCTAATAAACACAGTAGCGAATACTTCACAAGTACAACAAGAGAAGGTAACGGGTAACAATCAACAGAAACTGGTGGCTATGGGAAGCCGAGATCAAGAGGAGTATGAAGGAGAAAGAAATTTCTACAATCGTGGTGTAAATAACAAGATTCAAAGACTCGATCAACCACAAGAAACTTATGGAGGTCAAATACAAAACTATAATAGAGGACAAGGAGGTCACAAGGTAGCATGGGAAGAAATCAAAATGCCACCTCTAAATGCAAGTGTGGAGAAAATATGGGAAGCTATAATTTTGATGGAGAATATACCAACACCATGGAACATGGGAACGGAACCACCTCCAAACCACAAAAGTCATGAGTTTTGTTCTTATCATCATTTTCATGGACATACAACAAATGATTGCAGAAATGTAAAAAGAATTATTCTGATAATGATAGATCAAGGAAAACTAAACCACTTTTTGGTAGGGCACCCACAATCTCAACCATTGCCACCACCACCAGAGCATCACAAAGTAAACACGATGAAAAAGAAGGAAACATTCTTCATAGAAGTTGGTGCAAAAGCAAAGAATCTATTCTGTCACTCTATCGTACATTCATACAAGACAATTGAAGATTTTCATGACAATGTTTTTAGTAGAGTGTTCGCAAGAGATAACGATGGAAGAGAAATTATGAATATTGTGAAAATCTCGCCACTAGAGGAATGGCAGAAACAAATCATTTCTTTTACCGCAGAAGAAATTACCGAAGGTGAAGAGGTGCTTGATAATCCATTAGTAGTAAAATTAGAAATTAATCCAAAACCAAAAGAAGACGAGGATGATGAAGCTGAAGATTCATGGGCAATTAATAGAATTCTAATCGATACTGGAAGCTCTGTGAACATCTTATTTTATCATACTTATAAAACTATGGGAGGAAGAGATGATGATCTTATACCATCAACATATAAGATATATGGTTTTAATGGTACTGCTAACAAGCCTAAAGGGGAGGTTACTATGCGAATTTCATTGAAGGGAATATCTTATGAAATCTTATTCTGTGTCGTTGATGTAGAATCACCCTACAATGCATTAATTGGTCGACCTTGTCTACATGGGATTCTAGGTGTAGCTTCAACTTTCCACCAATGCATCAAATTCCCTCACCCCAGCAGTGTAGGAATCATAAAAGGAGATTGAGTTGAAGGAAAGAGGTGTTACGAAACTGAGATAAAATCTTGCGAAGGAAGAGCAAACAAGGAGGAAAATTGGCGACACAAAATCAAAGAGACACAAAGAAGTGAGAGGTTGATGGTGGATGCAATCGAAAGAAAAGAAGAAGATATGTTGCGAAAATAATGCTAGCTCAGAATAAAAATGATGAACATACCACTACCAAGGAAGCAGTAGCAGAAAATAATAAAGAAGTAGAGGATGACAAAGGTAATAAAAACAAGAAATGTATGAATGATTAAGTTGTTGCGACACTCTCGCAATAAGTAAAATTCTCAAAAATACATTTTATTGAATGACAAAATTGAGATTGCGAAATGCAAATACAATATGGTGATGTGCGAGACTCTCGCAGAGATAATGAATTTTACAGAAGACAATCAGAGAAAAATGACAAAAGAGAAAGGGGTGAACCTTTATGGCGTACACCCTAGTTCGCGAATACAATTTTGCAAGAGGCAAATGTAAGACCTAAAGTACGTCATATAAGGGGGTACCTGTTGCATGGCTCAGGGAAAGGCTACACCGCCACCGGAACCTGAGTCATGGAGATTTAGGGTCAATAAAGCCCATCCGGGAGAGGCACCTTGGATTCTCAGCTTAAGCATATGACTTAGGTTGGGCGACTAAGGTAATAAGTACTCTCCCAATGAGTGCAGATCTAATCAAGGCGCCGAGGTACACGGTTGAGTCAAGAGTGCCAGGAACGTTTGAAGCGCACTTTGCCATTCTTGACAAGTCTTGGCTTATACTGCACTCGGCCTGAAGAAAACCCCACTTAGGGTGCAGTCTCGTAACCATAATACCTATAGTTAAAAGGGATAAGAGGCTGCGAAAACAACTGGTTGTTGTTAAGACTGGATGGGAGGAGCTAACCTTGTATGGTAGAAGTACGCCTCCTTGAAGGGGAAACCATGGGGGAGATAAGGGCGGCACCCTCCATTAGGGAGCTGATAAGTGTCTTAAGACGCAAATTTCATGAGGCTTTTTATTCGAAAGGGTATTAAGGCTTGTCATATTTGTGCAACAATCCTGAAGAGGAAATAATACAAAAGAAAAAGATAAGACGAGATCAATGGGTTTTCGCATGAAAGTGCGAAGACGTCCTGCGATTTCGTCGCAAGACGGCAATGTCACGGGGCTTTATTTTCGCAAGAATATTTAGGCCTGTCATATTATCGCAACATTCCTGAAGAGGCCACAATACAAAAGAAAAGTTAAGGAAAGATCAATGGGTTTTTGCATAAAAGTGCAAGGACGTCCTGCGATTTTGTCGCAATGACAAGAGGTGGCATAATAAGACCTTTAATTAGGAAGGCATAATAAGACCACACAGGAATGAGATTTTGAAAAGAATAAAAATTCACTTCGCATAAGATTGCGAAATTATACATAATTAACTGCAAAATTGAGGCATAAAATAAGAAAAATTTATAAAATCTCTCATTTGGATACAAATAACAGAGGCAAGTATGGGAATGAATGAAATTAGAAAATGTTATTTGTCTCCATATGATAGATTTACACAAAAATTCAAAAATTAATGATTATATTGATTAACTGTATTGCAAGGAAGAATTGTTTTAATGAATGCAGGTCAAAATGGAAGAAACACAAATATACAGAAAGAAGGAATAAATGTACAAGTATTACAGAGGGACAAAGAAAGAAACAAAGACTACTTCTTAGTTGATCCTTCATCATCTTCATCAGACTGGTTCCCTTCTTCGTCTGCGTCAGAATCTTCATCACCATCAGAACCTTCATCACCATCAGATTCTTCATCATCATCTTCGCTATCAGAAATAATCAGACTGGGAGTATTCTTTGGGATCTCTTCCAAGAGTAAGGATAATCAGAATGAGGGATACTATGGTCGTCACAAACCATTTGGATAGTTTGATTGCGAAAATGCATAACATCATTCTTAAAATTCGCAACAGTGATATTGATTTGATTCTTTAATCTAGAGTACTTATCGTTGCGAGAAGAATGATTCTTTGCGAGTTCCTCCTTTTTAGATTCAAGTTCCTCAATCTTTTCACGATATCTACTTTCAGAATCTGCGAACAAAAAACAATCAATTATTAACTTGATGAAAATTCATAAGAAATAAAAGATTAGTAAAGAAGAGCAGTTAATAACCTTCTCTGTCAGAAATCATATCTCTAATCAAGGCTGTATGCTCAACTTGGAGACTAACATTTACACCTAAATCTTTTCTGGCATCATCTAAGATTTTTGCAGCCCAAACAAATTCATCCTCATTACTTATAAGAAGACGAGAACGAATTTGGTTTTCTCTTTCGCAGAGCTCGATGTTCTTGCGGTTAGCCTCATCTCGTTCAAGTTGAACTTCAAGAAGAGTCTCTTGGAATTTCGCCAAAGCCTTAGCACCTTGAATATAGATGCGATCCTTATCATCTATAAGACCACTAATTTTGGATCTCAACTCATTGATTTTCTCTTTAGAATTAAGAAGGAGACGCTTAAATCGGTTGGCCAAGCCTAAACTAGATCTATGGTCAATTTCTAAGAGGCGAAATTTGGATCTAAGTTCATCTGGAGAAAGAGATGAAATTCTATCATTTGAGAAACTATTTAAATAATCATTAAGACGCTCAAAAAGGGTATCATTATCCAAGTCATTATGAAATGAACGAAGAATGGTAGCTTCATCAGAAAGACCATAAATGTATGCAAAAAGAATCATTTAAATAAGATAAAACAACAGGATGAATGAATAAAGGGAAAAGAGAAAAGTAACATACCATAGAGCTGATTATTAGCTTGCTGAAGGCTAGAGATTTTGTTCTTATACGAAGAAGAATCAATTTCTAGTTGTCTGTTTTTCTCGAGAATACATTTAACTTCAGCTTCCAGTTCTTCATTCTTTGTACGAAATTGAAGATTCTTCTTTTCAAGATTTTCGCGTCTCCTCTCTAGATCTGAGGCAACAGCGAAAGAAGCTTTTCCAGCCTGCGAGAAAATATAAAAGGTATTAATACAAAAAAAGATTTTGAGTTACAACAATGAAGAAGTAAAAGGATGAAAGTATACCAGACTAATAAGAGAATGCAAGAAGTCGGGAGTCACTGATCTAGAAACTCCACGAAGAGAACTATCACCATCCAGTAAAAGGACATCTCAAATTGTAGCGAGAGCTTTACAGGTATTAGCGAATTGGCTATCTCCCATCCCTTGCAAAGAATCAGAAAAGAGGCCAGAGAGCTTAGCCATAGAAGATTCAGGTGGAGAATCTTCACTTGCGGCAAGCTCATCATTATCCTCATCATCCTTGTCACTTTCGGAATTTTCATGAGAAGGAATATATGAAGGAGAAGAAGAACGGACTTTTCTTTTCTTTGAAGGAGGAGCAGTTGATTTTTCCCTGCGAAGAGCACCTTTGCCTTTATCACCAGTCTTAGCAATATCGGCAGGTTCTTCTATTTCAGCAATAATCTTCACACATAGATAAAAATAAGAAATGGAAGCAACAGTATAATGTTTAAAACCATAAGAGAAAATATCTTACCTCATCTGTGTATGAGAGAAGAGCTAACAAGGTACTAGTCCTCCCAGTCCTGTTATAACCATCTTTCAGTTTTTGGATCTGTAGAATATCGCAAGGGTCAGCGAAAAAAAGAATAAAAATAAATAAAGAAATATAAAGTGAGCGAAATTGGAAGAAACATACCTATTCCTCCTTCTCAGGCCAAGAGAATACCCAAGGTTGATAGGTAGCGAGATTCTCAGGAAGAATATTTGATCCAGCAATATAAGGCCCTCTTAGCATCAAGGGAAAAACACACCATTTATCATCTTTGGATTGGCGAGGAGTTGTGTTCTTACCAAAATTCCAATCAATATCTTGCATAAGTATTTTCGCTTCATCAATGTTATCTTTCCTTTTCAAACGAATACCCCGGCGAGTATTCTCTTTCTTCATGGAGATCAATTCATAATTTTCAAAGAAGCTCGCTACTGTATATTTCTCAGCAATTATTTCTAAGTCTGCGAATTTAGGATCCCTAAGTTCTTTGGAGTACAGAGATCCTTTACCAGCACCACGATTAGCGAACTCTAGCAACAGACGGATGCAATCCCCACTCGACTGGAAGATAGCTCGCGAAAATCCTGAATGAGCGAGAATTTCATAAAACAGAGGGATATCTGGATCGTAAAGAGGAATGGGGAGACCTGCGAGAATTTGACCTAGCGAAATTATGATTGATTGATCATCACAATACTGATCAGAAAAAAGTTTGATAGAAAGAATTGATTTGGCACTTTCACCAGGAATGGTAGAAAGTGTGAAACCTTTCTCTGCAAAATCTTTTTGGACGTCTTTTAAGTTTTTCTCATGTTTATGGACACTTGGAGGCATATCTGAATATAGAGTATGGGAATGAATGAAAAGTAAGAAGATTGAAGAAGGAAGGATTACAGTAGCGGAACTTACGGAAGAACGATAGAGTTGCAGAATATATAAAGAAAATTTTTTACTCGAAGAAATAAACACCATTAATACGAAAAGACTACAAAAGACGTGTCAAGAAAAAAATGGAAGAAAGAATACGTGTGATAAATGCAGAATATGAAGAGATGAACAGCTGCGGCATTTCTCACATCATTCTCTACTTTGCAGAGAAGATATGAGAAGAGGCAAGATGTAGGATCAGAATCTCGCAGCAATAATATTTCAGCGAAATTATCAACAACACAACACAACAGCGTCGCAGAACAATTTCAGAAACGATATAATAAACGACGTCAGTTAAAATCATGAGAAAGATGTGATGATCCTGCGAAAGTTAGAGAGTCTGCGAGATTAACATTTGTAAGGTTGCGAGAATGTCGCAAGCCATATCTGAAAATAAAGGACAGATTAGCTGTCATCCACTATGTATTTCCTTATAAATAGTCGTTCAACTGAGAAGAAAGGGGGGAGATCTTTTTGGAGAAAGAAACAAGTAAATAGGAGAGAGAAAGTCTAGAGCAGAGGTCATTCTTGATTCTTTTATATTTTCTTGTAAGAATATTCAAAGATTCATCAATAAAATTAAGATTGTAAATCTAAAAATGAGTTGAGTATTAATGAAATCATATGAGGGGTGTAGTGTAGGATTTCCTGCAACTACATTTGCAATGAATAATCGTACCAATAAGCCTAATGATTTACCTTTCGATTCATAAAACAAGTCCATGAATGTACTTCCTTTAAACAAATGTAAAAAATTGTTTCCTAGGATGAAATCTTCACCATAACCCATTTACATAATCATAACAATATATACAAGATTATGTCGATGTCATATCTACGAAGTTCAAAAGATAAGCGTTATACTTCGTAGTCTAATTCCCTAAAGCTATGATCATACAAATATAACCATGTCACATCACTAGAGTAATATACAAATATACAGTATATACATCTTCGCGGTTATGTTTTCAATATAGCACGAGAATTGAAAGATATATTAGGAATGAAACAGTTCAAGTCAGTGTTACTAACCTGAAGAGGAAGGATAATGTCATTGTTGTAGTTCGCTTCTTCTTCACATTATTCAGGTCTTCGAAGTAATACTTGTATGTCTCAACATTCCTAGAATTTTTAGTCTAACCTAAACGAAGTTGACTCTAGTATACAATCAAGATGAGTTTTGACACACTAAAATATGACACCCAAACTTGACATGCCAACGCTTGGTGAGTTCAACCGAGCTATGCTCTAACAATAAAGAACAATAAATACAAGCTTCAAACACGTAGCCTATTTCCACATCCTCGTAAGGCTGAACCGATACAATCCTGATATATTAAATGGATATGAAATACCAAAGGAATCTCTTTACAGAACTACAAATGTTTCTCAACGGTCTCCTTAATTCACCAGGAAAAAAAAACTCAAACCCTCAACCCAGCACGTGTGGATCTCAACATGGTAATTTTAATCTGAATGTTAACGGAAATGCTGAAAGATATGATGGACCAGGCAACAAAAATGAAAAAGGGAAAAAAAAGGCAGCTCAAGATTCCCTACAATCATCAACTTCCGAATTCAACATTCAAGAATTTTTTTAAAAAAAAAAACACAAGAAAAGACTGGTATTATTAAAATAACAGTGCGTAAGAAAATGGCTACATAAATGAAGAACTTCGTAATGCGGTTGAATAAAATATTGTTAATGCACATATGAGAGGAATCATGGGAACGGGCCCAACAAAGAGGAATCAGAAACAACTAAAACTATGGAAAGGTGAATTTGATAAAGCGCAGAAGGCACAATGACGCCTAACACCAGTTGACATTGATTATGACGAGGAGGACACCTTAGCTAAGTATAATAATAATGTAATTACACTGGTGTAGATGGGGAAAAACGATTTGCTGGTTTTTACGGAATTGAGGAGACGTCCGTGTGAAGACTCCTTGAACCGAGCGAAATGTTGAACCTCACACAGATGCACTGCAAGAAGGGAGTGCTTTAAGTTCGAGAGATCAATCTGTAGGACTCCGTCCTAAACCAAGAACAATGGCCGTTCCAGAGTCAATTCGGTCAAAAGAGAGGATGGGTTGATCTGTAGGAGGGAAACTGAGAAATGTGTGAGATCAATGGTGATCTGAGATTGTAGGTGTGTCGTGAATTCAGCGTAAGGACGCTCTGAATGATTGAATTTTACTCAATTGAGAGTGATTGCTCAGACGATGAGTTCGTGCAGACGAAAGATTGTCTGTATGAACTTGCCGAGAAATTGCTTGTCTCTTTCAATCATGATTCAGAGGTCTTTTTATATTACTAAATTGAAAACACCATGATCCCATGAAGTATGACAGTTGCTGGAATCAGAGAGTGCGGTAGTGGGAAAATCATGTCAAAGCCAGTTTCTCATCGTGCAGAGACTTGGTTAATTTTCCACCCACTACTTTGCTGACTCTTCCAACCGATTGCACGACTTGCTCACATTATCGTCGTGGGTGAACGCACGTGCCGTAGACCTCCAGACCAAAACCCTAGTTAATATCCCCCCATGTGACACAATTGATATCTCGTGATTGTGGAGTCAGTTGCTGACTTTATGGGACGATGAGTTCATGTATTACTGAGTTGAACATGATTTGCAAATGTTCTGAAACTCATGAATTAAATACGTCTGCTGAGACGAGTTATTATTATGTTGATTACCTAGGACGAGCAAACTGTGTTGCTGAATTGTTGAATATTGATAGTTGAACCAATATTATTTAATCTAAACAAATATTGCTAGTCTGAGCAAATATTGTTGGTTTGAGCAAATATTGCTCATTTGAGCAAATATTGCTCGTTTGATGAATCGCTGGTATCAGGACCAAATAAAATATTAATTTAAGATATTGACTGTTGGGCCGAGTATAATAAAAAAAATGTTGATCATGGAATCAACATAAAATTATCAGTATTTGAATCTGCTCAGAATCATATTTTGCAGAATCCTGGATTCAAAACCCTAATTTTAAAGAATTGATGATTTATTGAAAATCAACCGCAGAGTGAAGCAGGGACCGGCTACATGGGATGATGAGTCCACCATGTAACTCCCAGATGATCGAATGAGCAAAGTACCAAAGTCTCTTGAGGACCAGTTGGTGAAAGAATGATTAAATGCTGGTTTAATCATTTATTAAAATAATGCTCGTGTGAGCGGCAAATAATAAAACCTAGCCGTGAAAAGATGAGGGACCGACCAAGAGATCATGAGATCGGCACTTGGTGGTCATGGGACCAATTGATGGTCATTTGAGAAAACCCTCAATTGTTTGAAAAGAGTTTGGACCTAATACGGGCAATTGAGCAAATTAGGTCAAAATCATTAAAACGTGTGGTACCGGCCATTTGCAAGCCTTAGGGTCACCCTTGGTCGGTCAAGGGGATGTGCCCGTGTCACCATAATGTCCGCGTCTCAGTCTTGAGAGTTTCGATATTTTCCGGTGCGCATTTGAGCAACATTTTGAGAAAATATGAAGGATTCAGAGTTTTGCTGAAACTAGGAAAAAATTCATGAAATGATGAAAAATAATTAATAAAATAGGGATTGCAAAGTGTGAGACCGACCATGACTAGGGAATGACCGACCATCTAGTAAGCTCGGTCCCGCAACACTTTTCCCAATTTTATGTGTTTTCTATGAATTGAGGGAAATTCCATGAAACTGAAAAGTTTTATGAAAGTAGGGAACTTCCATGAGATTAGGGAAATAAAATAATAATAAAATAGGGAATGATGGAGTTTGGGACCGGCAATGGCCAGGGCATGGCCGACCGGCCAACGGGCACGGTCCCAGGGCACTCTTCCCAATTTTGTGTAATATTCATAAAATCAAAGAGATTTGTTAAAACCAAGGTATTTTGTTGAAATCAGGGAGTTTTCATGGAATGAGGAAAACAAAACAAAACAAATAATAATAATAAAATAAGAGGCGTGTGGGACCGGCTAGGGCCTGGTCCCACAAGTTTTCTTAATTTTATAATATTTTTCATGGGTTTAGGAAAAATCATGAAATCAGGGAATTTTCATGGTTTTAGGGAAAATTCATGAAATCAGAGAATTTTCATGGATTGAGGGAAATAATAAAATAATGGGGAACCGTGAGGTGTGGGACCGGCCACGGCTAGGGAATGGTCTGCCGGCTGGTGCTCGGTCCCGTGACACCTTTCCCTAATTTTATTATTTTCCTTGACATAAATAAATATCATGAGATTAAAGAATTTCTTTGAAGCGAAGGAGATTTGCTCGAATGAGAGAATTTTCATGAGATCAGAGAAAAATAATAAAATATGATAAAATATAAAGTTGGGCGTGGGACTGGTCAGGACATGACTTGCCGGCTGGTGAGCCCAGTCCCCTAGCGCCTTTGCTAATATTTTATTATTATTATTTTCCTTTCTATTTTGCATAGATTCCTCGATCCTTCGTGTTTTAGAATGCTCGTTTGCGCATTCAAATGTTGGTCTGTGCATTATTGCTAAGTACACTTGCACCATTTTAGTCAGGGCTTATTCGATGCTCAGACGCCTGCACGTTGAATATTTATTACTAACCCATGGAATTCTGCTGGGAAAACCATAAATTGAAGTAATGAAACATTCGAAGAATAGTAGAATATAGTTGAATATTCAGCTACGATTAGATATAATTAATTGATGGCTCTATACTAGCAGGGCTTCCTATCTAGGATCATTAATTATCTGAGAGTTGAGCAATATGAACTTTCTAGAGTGTCATATTTCTCCTATATAGTCAGGGAAAACCTACTTGCATCCTGAAGACGTTGTTGCTCTATACTAGCAGGCATGCTGTCTAGGAGTCGTCCAATCTTTCGATTCTATACAGAAATAATTACTGAAATTGCTTAGTATTCATGAGATGTGTCGTGGCCTCAGCTGGGAGACTACACATCTACATATACTCTGAGAGACAGCCTTCTCAGTCACAGGCTTTATGGCATGAGCTTTCACGATTTATTGAGAGACATGAGTCTCAATACTCATCCGATTGTCGGATCCGGAGTATGTATAATTATGGTTTTACGATTTTTACCTTGTCGAATATCCACCATCTACATTAAGTCCCCTGCTTAGTGAGGGACAGTCATGTTCCTCAATCAGCATTGAATGGTGATTTTCCAGGTACAGACAAAAATAAGTAATTGAACTTATAAGATAAGATGTTACCGGATTCAGACTGAATGAGCAAACCATGGTTTGAGCGAAAACCCCAATAGCATAATAGAGCGTCATCTAGTGAGCACAAATTGGTGTAGAACCGCTGATTTGATGACGGGTCCTTGGTCGATTTAGGATTCACGGGTCCGGGACCATGGAAAGAAATCCTTGTTTTAGGAATAGACGCTCGTCCGTTCGTTAATTTAAGGAACAAACAAAATAGACCTGAGTCTAATGATATAAAATTTTGTCTATGAGCTTTCACGAAAACGAAATTTTATATTTTAAATATGTGAGATTTCACAAAGTGGAATAAACTCTCGTTTCAAAGGTGGATGCTCGTACGAGAGAAAAGTTTTTTTTTTAATAGACGTGCGTCTGTTAGTAATAAAATTTTGTTTATGAGCTTTCATGAAAATTTTTATCTTCGAGTTTCGGAAATCTTTGGAAATATACTCTCGCTTCAAAGACATATGCTCGTGCGAGGGAGCAAAAATATATAGATATATTTTTCAAATTTTCCTGAGTTTCACGTTAAATATATATATATATTTTGTAAAATCAATGTTTTGATTTTGAACAACTGTTGAAAGTATACAATTATACATGGTGAAATAATGTGTGTATGTGAGGTTTCACAATTGTAGAATAGACGTCTGTCCGATTTTTGAAAATCAGTGAACGTTCACATAGTAAAAATTTATATAAAATCAAAATTTTGATTTTCAGCAATTGTTAGAGGTAAACAATTTTTGATAAAATGTTGATTGTTTAGATTCTGTGATTTGTCAGTGTATGCACAAAAACCAAGAAATGTTCACCTAGTGGGAGTGGCTCACATAGTGAAAATTATGTGAATTGTTCACATGATGGAAGTTTCGTGAATTGTTCACAGTTTTATGAAAATCACGTTATGGTTTTGAATAATGAATTTTGTTCGTCTTTGCAGGTTTGAAGGAGCGAACAAATTCTCGAGATTGTAATCACTACAGTTAGTGAAATTGTAAATAAGTAAGAGTTGGATGGTTACCGTTTTTGTAGACGCTATTGTGAGCACCTTTATTCCATGATTCATTGTTTTGTCGAATCCTGTGGTTTGTATGAACGATGTGTTGAAATAGCCACTTTGCAAGAATGACTGACTCCCAGGATGATACTTCCAAAGATGGTGTTTCCAGAGATGACATCTCTACGAATGAAACTTTAAGAACTGGTACTCCTGGGACCTCTGAGTGATGGTGAGAGATCCTTCATACTGAGTTGTACTTCTGGTTATTTCATTAGCTTTACCACAGGATGATCGTATAGTGAAATCCCAGATCAATGTAGACTCCATGGAAATGGAAGAAAATCTACGGGAACGGAGAACCCAGAAGTAAGGACTACAGGAGGTTAGCAAATGACGTGCAGTCTCCATCCGTTTCTTTGGTGAGGTGTTAGCACTCCTTGTGTCATGAATTTGGCCGTGCAATTAGGATCACGAGACCAAGGTTTGTTATTTCTTTTCAGACTTTTGCTCCATCGACTGACGGTCTTCAACTTGTTCCCGGGCAACAATTCAGGAATCCAACACTGATGAAGAAGTCGATGTAAGTATTTCTTTCGTGCAGGTGATTGTGGCATCTCCTTGAATGAAATAATAATAATTTTTGTTGATGAATCTAGGAATAAATCACTATAGATAAGCAGCATGTTGATGAGGCGCACTCTTCTTTGGGGCATGGGAATATGGAGAATTTCCGAAATCCTGAACCGAATGGAGATAACGGCGTTGTCAATGGAGATTCCGGCATTATCGATCCTTCAAATGATTTAGAGACTCCAATAAGTATATCTCCTGTAATCTCTTCATAGAAGTATGAAATTGCTGATTTTGTGAATGAATGAATGAGAATCCATGTGAGTATACGAGTAATTTTTTCGAAACGCGTCACCAGAAAATTTCAGACTTCAGCCTTTTAATAAAAACGTTGTAAAGTCTTCGTCCGAAGTCGGATTTTTGCAGTCTGCATATGTATCTTCGTGCCCAGAAAATTTCCAAGCTTTAACATAGAAGCGTTTTGAGTTTTGAGCATGTTTAGGGCCTGAAAAAGGCGAGACAGTAAACTTCCATGAGATTTTCAGAACCTTTTCAGATTGTATGTTGCCCAATGTTTCGGCCACATCTACTTGCTCGTTTCTTCAATTGCTGTGAAGTTTGGATATGTTGTAGAGGACAATCCATATGAAGAGAATGGTATATGACCCATCCCCATATTTTTCACCAATTGCTCCCAGCTTGCCGGTTTGTACAGGATAGTGTAAAATCATCTCAGACGAGCTTGTTGTAAAACACTCATGTTGTGTCTTTAGACCATTCGCTTGTGTCTTGAACGGTTGGTGAAGGATTTTAATGTCATTGATTCGTTTGAGATCAGGACCCCTTGATTGATACATGAGCATGGTGCTTGCAATGCCATCTTGTTTCTGTCAGTCGTAGAAACATCACTTCCGAAACCCTGGTCACGGGACCACTACTGAGGTTTCTCTCAAGAGGGGGTGATGTAATGACCTTGATTGCATGTTTCGGTGGCAGCATTCCTTTTATGATGAAGGACCAGCACATGAGAGTCTAGTGTCACGAGTCTTGGACTGTGAAACTGATAGCCATGATCAGTGGACCATCAGTCCCCAGTATCTTGTTAAATCTCTCTTTTTGTTTTCCCTTCTTCTGGCAAGACCTAGATAGAGGACCCAGGTAGAAAAATTAATGTAAAGACCTAGGTGGTCGAATTTGTAGGTACCTTGATTAAGGACTTAGTGGAATGACCTGGTGGACACCGATCGACTGTGGAAGTTATGCATCCCGTCTAAGAATTGCTGCTTGCATGTATTATGTTCTGGAAACTGCGGGAACCTCATACGACGTCGGAATTCGATGCTTGACCCCAACTTTTGAAGCTACGAGACTGAGTTATCACATGAGAAAATAATCACTCAATTTGTAGTTGTATAGGTCATCCAACGAAGCGTGCACATTTGTAATTTGTAATCCCGTATAAATTTTTCAGATTTCATAGACCTGACGGTAAAGGCCGTATCTTTCAGCCGATTGATGCGCCCTTTTGGTATGTTGTAGCAGAGACATAGAATAACATATTTTGTTGAGGAAGCATTGTCCTATTCCTCACCCATTTGTACGTTTTTGTAAACCCATGGCCTGAAATGTGTTGTATCTCTTTTGTGGAAGCGATGAGAACATCTTGTAGAAGACTTTGGTTTGTGCCCGTCTGTCGTGTAAGATTTGGAAAGGCGTTCATGTTTTCCGGTCTAAACATTTTGACATGAATTCTTAGGGCTTGAAGAAGTACGATACATAAAGTAACGCTTCAGAGAATGGATAATTGATGAAGCCGGATGTTGCGCCTGAGACTGATGAGATCACAATTCAATTTCCTCCATAAATTCTTGTTGATGCTGATACCATGAATGGGGTTCTTCCACATGTCCTTGTTGATGCCGATACTATGGTTGGAGTTGCTCCAGAGACCGAAAACGATAGTCTTTGCTCTTACATCCAGTGAGCCTTTACATGCACGAACTAGTTGGTGAGTTGAGCATTCCTAAGATGAAGATGTTCTAGGATTTCAACCAAAATTCTCCTGAATATGACTTTACTTTAAAGTGCCTTCGTCAGGGAATCAATGTTGTTGTGGCAGATAACATCGTAAGTCTCCATTCTGGATGTGGGGAGAAAAGTTCCTGGGTCGTGCAAGGCTTGTGATGTAGAGAGGTTCCGTTGATGAAGTTTCATGGAATCACATCAGATTGCAAATTCCAATAAGATCAAGTCCCCAGTGTATGTTGAAGGAGTTTGTGCCATCCATGAATGAATAATATTGCATCTGCTTCAGAAGTCTTATCATGGGATAATGAAAGATTAGCGATTGTAATTTAGTTACACTTTGATTGCGCTGGTGTTGAATCTGTGTGTCATCGTCGCGATATTTGCGTTGAAGATAGGTGCGCCGTTATAGGAGGTGTACTCTTTGATTGGGAGTACAATTTGAAGGCTTCTTAGATGCTTGAGAGTTGAAGTTTCATATCCCTTGAGCATGTCTTAGGTTTGATCGTTCGGGTCCCAACTATCTTCTGTTGATGCAACATTCCTTTAGTCGCGGTAGTGGTATTCAACACTTGTGCAGACATCAGAGCTTTCTGATTTCGTGGCACACATGAACACTCCTGCAAGGCTATGGGGAAATTCCCAAATTGTTCTTTGCCGTGCTTGAATATCATCTTGGTAATGAATGTCTCAGCGAGATGCTTGATTCGGAGAAATGTCAGATTCTACCACTTGTTAAAATATCGCTGAAGTGAGATTACCCACTTATAGCGTCTTGCAATAGCAGAGATGCTAGCAGAGTTGAGTCCCCATGATAGAATAGCATGTGAGGAAATAAATGACATATACATGGGAGGAATGAGACTTGCCTGAGTGCAGGACCTTTTGATGAATGTCTATGCATCTTTTGAAGGTTCTTGTTTCAACCTTGTCAAAGTTCGAAATTCCTCCGAGTGCTCTGATGATGGAACGTCCTCCAAATCTTCTGGATCGGAACTTTCTTCGTTGGAGAGATGCGTAACCAAAGGCGCTTTGTAAGTACCCATTTTTCAGCATGGATCCACGCTTGTCTGAAGGACATGTCATATCCTGGATCTTCCTGATTATGTCAAACTTGGTCTCTGTCCAGGTTGAACTTATGTTCACCTTGAGAGTGATGTAGCCATAAGTATTTCCGAGCTTTCCTTCAAGGTATCTGATTGATATGGGAGAATGAGTAGCTTCTCGTCGAGTGATGCCTGTGGATCCGATGGTATTTAGTAGAATGTTGTTGATGGCGGTGCCAGCATCGACCAACGTTCTTCCAAATTCGTTTCTTCTGAGATTGACTGTGGTAAGCAGTCCCCAATCGTACATCTCTTGGTCTGTGGCTGGAGGCTCAAGAAGTATTTCTGGAATGGACTTCTTGACACAATGTGGTTCAGTGCTGTGAACATGTCTCTCCTTTGTGCCTTCGACAAATAGAGCAATCATGTTCGACCAAGGATTGAACTGCCTCTTTGATAGGTTGTTCAGAGAGTGTAAAGATTCTGATTGGGAGATGATTCTTGTGTACTCCTTCAGTACCCAATTGAATCTCTCCTGATTCAACCTTCTCCCTGAATATGCGCTTCAAAACTATGCAGTTGCTTGTGGGATGATTGACGAACCTGTGGAAGCGGCAGTAACGAGCACTTTCCATGCCTTCTTCAGTTGGTTCTTTCTTGATATATGACAACTTGATTGCACCATCTTGGATCCAGACATCCAGGAGTTCGATTACCTCTTCAATGGAAAAAGGAAAGTCAGGTGCTTCTTGATCAGGAACTCCTGTGCGTTGGTCAGAGGCTTGTGCATCTTTCTTATCCTTCCTTTATGCTTTTGAAGGGGCTGAAGTATGCTTGCGCGGCGGTTCGGATTTCCATTTGATCCCTTCTGCAACAGCGTTTGTGGAAGGCTGGAGGTTGTACTGCTTGTTAATCAGACGTCTGCTACCTCGAGTGTCTCGCGGTTCTTCAGCCTTTGTAGCTTTTGTTCTTTCCAGTTGTTTGAGGGTGAAAACGGTTTCTGCTGATTTTGGTAATTTCGGGTGTGTGGGTGAGAAACGAATCTAAACCCTAAACAATGTACTGCAAGGGAGTACTTTAGATTCGAGAGATCAATCTGTACAAATCCGTCCTAAACCAAGAAATCGCCGTTCTAGACTTGCTTCGGTCACAAAGCGAAGGAGAAGGGTTAGTTTTGGGGAGGGAAGCGAAGAAAGTGTTGAGACCAGAACAGTTGATTCTGGAAGAGTAATTGTTTTCTACGACTTGTATCAGAAAGTGGGAAGCTAACAGATGGAAAGCTAGCAAATGTTTTCTGAGTGTTGTATGCTCCTGACCTGAACTTGTTGTTCGGTGGAAATAGGTAATGCCTATTTATACAAGTCGAAGTGAAACGGACTCTGGTATCATTAAGAAATGGAAAACAGGTGAGTAAATGGGAGGAGGTGGTAACCGGTAACGCCTGGAATTGATGTTCCGCAAAAGAAAGTGTTTCACCATTACTCCCTATATTTACTAACCGCCTCATCTTTATGTTACTTTCTTATAACATGCGTATTGTACGCCGTACGCTGTAGACCGCCAAACCAATACGCAATGAGCATCCCCCAGTTTGTGACATGCGTTGATGTATCAAGTGTTTTCATGAAAAACATGTAGCATGTTGTTGTCGTCTGCCAAGTCGATCTTGGGAGATTTGCCAGCTTGGTGACCTTCGACGGTCGAGATTTTGCATCTTAAGAGGAAAGGTAGCCGTTGATTATTACAACCCTTCGTTTGGTATCCAGTGGCATGAAACATGCTCGGTATGGCTTTAATATGGCCTGGTTTAGGCGCGGCCAAAAGTTAGGGTTTTGGCTTTGTTTAGGCGCGACCAAACTAGGGCCAAAAGTTGACATGCGTTAGCGGTAACCTTGGACGGCTAAGATCTGCATCTTAGATGAGAAGGTGGTCGTTGATCGTTGCAGGCCTTCGTTTTGGCATCCGCATAGGGAAGGACGGTATGGTATGGCGTGACAAGGGGGTTGGCATGCCATTGGCACATGTGGCATGGAATGCCTTGGCACGGTTTGGCGTGGCCAAAACTAGTGGTTTGGGGCCAAAGGTTACCGTGCGTTGTTTGACAACCTTGGACGGCTAGGATTTTCATCTAGGATTGAAGGGTGGTCGTTGATCGTCGCACGCCTTCGTTTTGGTAGCCGCATATGGAAGGCTGGCATGGTATGGCACGACAAGGTGGTTGGCATGTCATTGGCACATGTGGCATGGCATGCCTTGGCGCGGTTTGGCGTGGCCAAAACTAGGGTTTTGGGCCAAAGGTTACCATGCGTTGTCCGGCGACCTTGGACGGCTAGGATTTGCATCTATGATTGAAGGGTGGTCGTTGATCGTCGTACGCCTTCGTTTTGGTAGCCGCATAGGGAAGGCCGGCATCGTATGGCACGGCAAGGTGGTTGGCATGCCATTGGAACATGTGGCATGACATGCCTTGGCGCGGTTTGGTGTGGCCAAAACTAGGGTTTTGGGCCAAAGGTTACCATGCGTTGTCTGGCGACCTTGGACGGATAGGATTTGCATATAGGATTGAAGGATGGTCGTTGATCGTCGCACGCCTTCGTTTTGGTAACCGCATAGGGAAGACCGACATGGTAGGGCCAAGGAAAATGACGCAGACGGCTTGGCATAGTGGGGCCAATGGTTTGGACGTCTTGGCATGGTGTGGCCGAGGAAGAATGGTGTGGGCGGCTTGGCATAGTGGGAAGCAGAATGGTGCGGATGGCTTGGCATAGTGGGGCCAAGGGTTTGGACGGCTTGGCATGTTAGGGCCAAGGAAAGGTGCGGTTGTCTTGGCATGGTGGGGCCAAGGGTTTGGCATACCATTGGTGCATGGTGCGGCCAGCATGGCTAGGGCCAAGGAAAGGTGCGGTTGGCTTGGCATGGTGGGGCCAAGAGTTTGGCATGCCATTGGCGCATTGTGCGGCCAGCATGCCTTGGCGCGGTAAACGTAGCTGGCGTGGTTTGCCATTGGCACAGTGGTGCGGCTGGCATGGTTGGTACGCCTTGGCGCGAAGATGTGGCTGGCATGGTTTGCCATTGGCACGGTGGTGCGGCTGGCAAGGTTGGCATGCCTTGGCGCGAAGATGTGGCTGGCATGGTTTGCCATTGGCACAATGGTGCGGCT